>NW_027675490.1:72500-122500 GCF_965601325.2 Salmo salar
GGTGTGTGTGTGTGTGTTGTCGGTGTGTGTGTGTGTGTGTTGTCGGTGTGTGTGTGTGTGTTGTCGGTGTGTGTGTGTTGTTGGTGTGTGTGTGTGTGTGTTGTGTGTGTGTGTGTTGTCGGTGTGTGTGTGTGTGTGTTGTCGGTGTGTGTGTGTGTGTGTTGTCGGTGTGTGTGTGTGTGTGTTGTCGGTGTGTGTGTGTGTGTTGTCGGTGTGTGTGTGTGTGTGTTGTGTGTGTGTGTGTTGTTTGTGTGTGTGTGTGTTGTCGGTGTGTGTGTGTGTGTGTGTTGTCGGTGTGTGTGTGTGTGTGTGTGTGTGTGTGTGTGTGTGTGTGTGTGTGTGTGTGTGTGTGTGTGTGTGTGTGTTGTCGGTGTGTGTGTGTGTGTGTGTGTTGTCGGTGTGTGTGTGTGTTGTCGGTGTGTGTGTGTGTGTGTTGTCGGTGTGTTGTCGGTGTGTGTGTGTGTGTTGTCAGTGTGTGTGTGTGTGTGTTGTCGGTGTGTGTGTGTGTGTGTTGTCGGTGTGTGTGTGTGTGTTGTGTGTGTGTGTGTTGTCGGTGTGTGTGTTGTCTGAGTGTGTGTGTGTGTGTGTGTGTGTTGTCGGTGTGTGTGTGTTGTCGGTGTGTGTGTGTGTGTGTGTTGTCGGTGTGTGTGTGTGTGTGTGTGTGTGTGTTGTCGGTGTGTGTGTGTGTGTGTTGTCGGTGTGTGTGTGTGTGTGTTGTCAGTGTGTGTGTGTGTGTGTGTTGTCGGTGTGTGTGTGTGTCTGTTGTCGGTGTGTGTGTGTGTGTGTTGTCGGTGTGTTTGTGTTGTGGGTGTGTGTGTGTGTGTGTTTTCGGTGTGTGTGTGTGTGTTGCTGGTGTTTGCGTGTGTGTGTTGTCGATGTGTGTGTGTGTGTGTTGTCGGTGTGTGTGTGTGTGTGTGTGTGTGTGTGTGTGTGTGTGTGTGTGTGTCGGTGTGTGTGTGTGTGTGTGTTGTCGGTGTGTGTGTGTGAGTTGTGTGTGTGTGTGTGTTGTCGGTGTGTGTGTGTGTGTGTTGTCGGTGTGTGTGTGTGTGTGTTGTCGGTGTGTGTGTGTGTGTGTTGTCGGTGTGTGTGTGTGTGTTGTCGGTGTGTGTGTGTGTGTGTTGTCGGTGTGTTGTCGGTGTGTGTGTGTGTGTTGTCGGTGTGTGTGTGTGTGTTGTCTGTGTGTGTGTGTGTTTATGTGTTGTCGGTGTGTGTGTGTGTTGTCGGTGTGTGTGTGTGTGTGTTGTCAGTGTGTGTGTGTGTGTGTGTTGTCGGTGTGTGTGTGTGTGTTGTCGGTGTGTGTGTGTGTGTGTTGTCGGTGTGTTGTCGGTGTGTGTGTGTGTGTTGTCGGTGTGTGTGTGTGTGTTGTCTGTGTGTGTGTGTGTTTATGTGTTGTCGGTGTGTGTGTGTGTTGTCGGTGTGTGTGTGTGTGTGTTGTCAGTGTGTGTGTGTGTGTGTGTTGTCGGTGTGTGTGTGTTTATGTGTTGTCGGTGTGTGTGTGTGTGTGTTGTCGGTGTGTGTGTGTGTGTGTTGTCGGTGTGTGTGTGTGTTGTCGGTGTGTGTGTGTGTGTTGTCGGTGTGTGTGTGTTGTCGGTGTGTGTGTGTGTGTGTGTTGTCGGTGTGTGTGTGTGTTGTCGGTGTGTGTGTGTGTGTTGTGTGTGTGTGTGTGTTGTCGGTGTGTGTGTGTGTGTGTTGTCGGTGTGTGTGTGTGTGTGTTGTCGGTGTGTGTGTGTGTGTGTTGTCGGTGTGTGTGTGTGTGTGTTGTCGGTGTGTGTGTGTGTGTTGTCGGTGTGTGTGTGTGTGTGTTGTGTGTGTGTGTGTTGTTTGTGTGTGTGTGTGTTGTCGGTGTGTGTGTGTGTGTGTGTGTGTGGTCGGTGTGTGTGTGTGTGTGTGTGTGTGTGTGTGTGTGTGTGTGTGTGTGTGTGTGTGTGTGTGTGTGTGTGTGTGTGTTGTCGGTGTGTGTGTGTGTTGTCGGTGTGTGTGTGTGTGTGTTGTGTGTGTGTGTGTTGTTTGTGTGTGTGTGTGTTGTAGGTGTGTGTGTGTGTGTGTGTGTGTGGTCGGTGTGTGTGTGTGTGTGTGTGTGTGTGTGTGTGTGTGTGTGTGTGTGTGTGTGTGTGTGTGTGTGTGTGTGTGTGTGTGTGTGTGTGTTGTCGGTGTGTGTGTGTGTGTGTGTTGCCGGTGTGTGTGCGTGTGTTGTCGGTGTGTGTGTGTGTGTGTTGTCGGTGTGTGTGTGTGTGTGTGTGTGTTGTCGGTGTGTGTGTGTGTTGTCGGTGTGTGTGTGTGTGTGTTGTCGGTGTGTTGTCGGTGTGTGTGTGTGTTGTCAGTGTGTGTGTGTGTGTGTTGTCGGTGTGTGTGTGTGTGTGTTGTCGGTGTGTGTGTGTGTGTGTGTGTGTGTGTTGTCGGTGTGTGTGTGTGTGTGTTGTCGGTGTGTGTGTGTGTTGTGTGTGTGTGTGTTGTCGGTGTGTGTGTTGTCTGAGTGTGTGTGTGTGTGTGTGTTGTCGGTGTGTGTGTGTTGTCGGTGTGTGTGTGTGTGTGTGTTGTCGGTGTGTGTGTGTGTGTGTGTGTGTGTTGTCGGTGTGTGTGTGTGTGTGTGTTGTCGGTGTGTGTGTGTGTGTGTTGTCAGTGTGTCTGTGTGTGTGTGTTGTCGGTGTGTGTGTGTGTGTGTGTTGTCGGTGTGTGTGTGTGTGTGTTGTCGGTGTGTGTGTGTTGTGGGTGTGTGTGTGTGTGTGTTGTCTGTGTGTGTGTGTGTGTTGCTGGTGTTTGTGTGTGTGTGTGTGTTGTCGATGTGTGTGTGTGTGTGTTGTCGGTGTGTGTGTGTGTGTGTGTGTGTGTGTGTGTTGTCGGTGTGTGTGTGTGTTGTCGGTGTGTGTGTGTGTTGTCGGTGTGTGTGTGTGTGTGTGTTGTCGGTGTGTGTGTGTGTGTTGTCAGTGTGTGTGTGTGTGTGTTGTCGGTGTGTGTGTGTTTATGTGTTGTCGGTGTGTGTGTGTGTGTGTGTTGTCGGTGTGTGTGTGTGTGTGTGTTGTCGGTGTGTGTGTGTGTTGTCGGTGTGTGTGTGTGTGTTGTCGGTGTGTGTGTGTTGTCGGTGTGTGTGTGTGTGTGTTGTCGGTGTGTGTGTGTGTGTGTTGTCGGTGTGTGTGTGTGTGTGTTGTCGGTGTGTGTGTGTGTGTGTTGTCGGTGTGTGTGTGTGTGTGTTGTGTGTGTGTGTGTTGTTTGTGTGTGTGTGTGTTGTCGGTGTGTGTGTGTGTGTGTTGTCGGTGTGTGTGTGTGTGTTGTCGGTGTGTGTGTGTGTGTTGTCGGTGTGTGTGTGTGTTGTCGGTGTGTGTGTGTGTGTGTGTGTGTGTGTGTGTTGTCGGTGTGTGTGTGTGTTGTCGGTGTGTATGTGTGTGTGTGTTGTCGGTGTGTGTGTGTGTGTGTTGTCGGTGTGTGTGTGTGTGTTGTCAGTGTGTGTGTGTGTGTGTTGTCGGTGTGTGTGTGTGTGTGTGTTGTCGGTGTGTGTGTGTGTTGTCGGTGTGTGTGTGTTGTCGGTGTGTGTGTGTGTGTGTTGTCGGTGTGTGTGTGTGTTGTGTGTGTGTGTGTTGTCGGTGTGTGTGTTGTCTGAGTGTGTGTGTGTGTGTGTGTGTTGTCGGTGTGTGTGTTGTCGGTGTGTGTGTGTGTGTGTGTTGTCGGTGTGTGTGTGTGTGTGTGTGTGTTGTCGGTGTGTGTGTTTGTGTGTTGTCGGTGTGTGTGTGTGTGTGTTGTCAGTGTGTGTGTGTGTGTGTGTTGTCGGTGTGTGTGTGTGTGTGTTGTCGGTGTGTGTGTGTGTTTTTGTGTTGTTGGTGTATGTGTGTTGTGGGTGTGTGTGTGTGTGTGTTGTCGGTGTGGGTGTGTGTGTTGCTGGTGTTTGTGTGTGTGTGTGTTGTCGATGTGTGTGTGTGTGTGTTGTCGGTGTGTGTGTGTGTGTGTGTGTGTGTGTGTGTGTGTGTGTGTTGTCGGTGTGTGTGTGTGTGTGTGTTGTCGGTGTGTGTGTGTGTGTTGTGTGTGTGTGTGTGTTGTCGGTGTGTGTGTGTGTGTTGTCGGTGTGTGTGTGTTTGTGTTGTCGGTGTGTGTGTGTGTGTGTTGTCGGTGTGTGTGTGTGTGTGTTGTGTGTGTGTGTGTTGTTTGTGTGTGTGTGTGTTGTCGGTGTGTGTGTGTGTGTGTTGTCGGTGTGTGTGTGTGTGTGTGTGTGTGTGTGTGTGTGTGTGTGTTGTCGGTGTGTGTGTGTGTGTGTGTGTTGTCGGTGTGTGTGTGTGTGTTGCCGGTGTGTGTGTGTGTGTTGTCGGTGTGTGTGTGTGTGTGTTGTCGGTGTGTGTGTGTGTGTGTTGTCGGTGTGTGTGTGTGTGTGTGTGTGTTGTCGGTGTGTGTGTGTTGTCGGTGTGTGTGTGTGTGTGTTGTCGGTGTGTTGTCGGTGTGTGTGTGTGTGTTGTCGGTGTGTGTGTGTGTGTTGTCGGTGTGTGTGTGTGTTTATGTGTTGTCGGTGTGTGTGTGTGTGTGTTGTCGGTGTGTGTGTGTGTTTATGTGTTGTCGGTGTGTGTGTGTGTGTTGTCGGTGTGTGTGTGTGTGTTGTCGGTGTGTGTGTGTGTGTGTGTTGTCGGTGTGTGTGTGTGTGTTGTCGGTGTGTGTGTGTGTTGTCGGTGTGTGTGTGTGTTGTCGGTGTGTGTGTGTGTGTGTTGTCGGTGTGTGTGTGTGTGTTGTCGGTGTGTGTGTGTGTTGTCGGTGTGTGTGTGTGTGTGTGTGTTGTCGGTGTGTGTGTGTGTGTGTTGTCAGTGTGTGTGTGTGTGTGTTGTCGGTGTGTGTGTGTTTATGTGTTGTCGGTGTGTGTGTGTGTGTGTTGTCGGTGTGTGTGTGTGTGTGTGTTGTCGGTGTGTGTGTGTGTGTTGTCGGTGTGTGTGTGTGTGTTGTCGGTGTGTGTGTGTTGTCGGTGTGTGTGTGTGTGTGTGTTGTCGGTGTGTGTGTGTGTGTGTTGTCGGTGTGTGTGTGTGTTGTCGGTGTGTGTGTGTGTGTGTTGTCGGTGTGTGTGTGTGTGTGTTGTCGGTGTGTGTGTGTGTGTTGTCGGTGTGTGTGTGTGTTTATGTGTTGTCGGTGTGTGTGTGTGTGTTGTCGGTGTGTGTGTGTGTGTGTTGTCAGTGTGTGTGTGTGTGTGTTGTCGGTGTGTGTGTGTTTATGTGTTGTCGGTGTGTGTGTGTGTGTTGTCGGTGTGTGTGTGTGTGTGTGTTGTCGGTGTGTGTGTGTGTTGTCGGTGTGTGTGTGTTGTCGGTGTGTGTGTGTTGTCGGTGTGTGTGTGTGTGTGTTGTCGGTGTGTGTGTGTGTGTTGTCGGTGTGTGTGTGTGTGTGTGTTGTCGGTGTGTGTGTGTGTTGTCGGTGTGTGTGTGTGTGTTGTCGGTGTGTGTGTGTTGTCGGTGTGTGTGTGTGTGTGTGTTGTCGGTGTGTGTGTGTGTGTGTTGTCGGTGTGTGTGTGTGTGTGTGTTGTCAGTGTGTGTGTGTGTGTGTGTTGTCGGTGTGTGTGTGTGTGTGTGTGTGTGTTGTCGGTGTGTGTGTGTGTGTGTTTTCGGTGTGTGTGTGTGTGTGTTGTCGGTGTGTGTGTGTGTGTGTGTTGTCGGTGTGTGTGTGTGTTGTCGGTGTGTGTGTGTGTGTGTGTGTGTGTGTGTTGTCGGTGTGTGTGTGTGTGTGTTGTCGGTGTGTGTGTGTGTGTGTGTTGTCAGTGTGTGTGTGTGTGTGTGTTGTCGGTGTGTCTGTTTGTGTGTTGTTGGTGTGTGTGTGTGTGTGTGTTGTCGGTGTGTGTGTGTTGTCGGTGTGTGTGTGTGTGTGTTGTCGGTGTGTGTGTGTGTGTGTTGTCTGTGTGTGTGTGTGTGTTGTCGGTGTGTGTGTGTTTATGTGTTGTCGGTGTGTGTGTGTGTGTTGTCGGTGTGTGTGTGTGTGTTGTAGGTGTGTGTGTGTTCGTTGTCGGTGTGTGTGTGTGTTGTCGGTGTGTGTGTGTGTGTGTGTGTGTGTGTGTGTGTGTGTGTGTGTGTGTGTGTGTGTGTTGTCGGTGTGTGTGTGTGTTGTCGGTGTGTATGTGTGTGTGTGTTGTCGGTGTGTGTGTGTGTGTGTTGTGTGTGTGTGTGTTGTTTGTGTGTGTGTGTGTTGTCGGTGTGTGTGTGTGTGTTGTCGGTGTGTGTGTGTGTGTGTGTGTGTGTATGTGTGTGTGTGTGTGTGTGTGTGTGTGTGTGTGTTGTCGGTGTGTGTGTGTGTGTGTGTTGTCGGTGTGTGTGTGTGTGTTGCCGGTGTGTGTGTGTGTGTTGTCGGTGTGTGTGTGTGTTGTCGGTGTGTGTGTGTGTGTGTGTTGTCGGTGTGTGTGTGTGTGTGTGTTGTCGGTGTGTGTGTGTGTGTTGTCGGTGTGTGTGTGTGTGTGTTGTCGGTGTGTTGTCGGTGTGTGTGTGTGTGTTGTCGGTGTGTGTGTGTGTGTGTTGTCGGTGTGTGTGTGTGTTTATGTGTTGTCGGTGTGTGTGTGTGTGTGTGTTGTCGGTGTGTGTGTGTGTTTATGTGTTGTCGGTGTGTGTGTGTGTGTGTTGTCGGTGTGTGTGTGTGTGTTGTCGGTGTGTGTGTGTGTGTGTGTTGTCGGTGTGTGTGTGTGTGTTGTCGGTGTGTGTGTGTGTTGTCGATGTGTGTGTGTGTTGTCGGTGTGTGTGTGTGTGTGTGTGTGTTGTCGGTGTGTGTGTGTGTGTTGTCGGTGTGTGTGTGTGTTGTCGGTGTGTGTGTGTGTTGTCGGTGTGTGTGTGTTTATGTGTTGTCGGTGTGTGTGTGTGTGTGTTGTCGGTGTGTGTGTGTGTGTGTGTTGTCGGTGTGTGTGTGTGTTGTCGGTGTGTGTGTGTGTGTTGTCGGTGTGTGTGTGTTGTCGGTGTGTGTGTGTGTGTGTGTTGTCGGTGTGTGTGTGTGTGTGTTGTCGGTGTGTGTGTGTGTGTGTGTTGTCAGTGTGTGTGTGTGTGTGTGTTGTCGGTGTGTGTGTGTGTGTGTTGTCGGTGTGTGTGTGTGTGTTGTCGGTGTGTGTGTGTGTTGTCGGTGTGTGTGTGTGTGTGTGTGTGTGTGTGTGTGTGTGTGTGTGTGTGTGTGTGTGTTGTCGGTGTGTGTGTGTGTTGTCGGTGTGTATGTGTGTGTGTGTTGTCGGTGTGTGTGTGTGTGTGTTGTCGGTGTGTGTGTGTGTGTGTTGTCAGTGTGTGTGTGTGTGTGTTGTCGGTGTGTGTGTGTGTGTGTTGTCGGTGTGTGTGTGTGTTGTGTGTGTGTGTGTTGTCGGTGTGTGTGTTGTCTGAGTGTGTGTGTGTGTGTGTGTGTTGTCGGTGTGTGTGTGTTGTCGGTGTGTGTGTGTGTGTGTGTTGTCGGTGTGTGTGTGTGTGTGTTGTCGGTGTGTGTGTGTGTGTGTTGTCGGTGTGTGTGTGTGTGTGTTGTCAGTGTGTGTGTGTGTGTGTGTTGTCGGTGTGTGTGTGTGTGTGTTGTCGGTGTGTGTGTGTGTGTGTTGTCGGTGTGTGTGTGTTGTGGGTGTGTGTGTGTGTGTGTTGTCTGTGTGTGTGTGTGTGTGTGTGTTGCTGGTGTTTGTGTGTGTGTGTGTTGGCGATGTGTGTGTGTGTGTGTTGTCGGTGTGTGTGTGTGTGTGTGTGTGTGTGTGTGTGTTGTCGGTGTGTGTGTGTGTGTGTGTTGTCGGTGTGTGTGTGTGTGTTGTGTGTGTGTGTGTGTTGTCGGTGTGTGTGTGTGTGTTGTCGGTGTGTGTGTGTGTGTGTTGTCGGTGTGTGTGTGTGTGTGTTGTCGGTGTGTGTGTGTGTGTGTGTGTTGTCGGTGTGTGTGTGTGTGTGTTGTCGGTGTGTGTGTGTGTGTGTGTGTTGTCGGTGTGTGTGTGTGTGTGTTGTTTGTGTGTGTGTGTGTTGTAGGTGTGTGTGTGTCTGTTGTCGGTGTGTGTGTGTGTGTTGTCGGTGTGTGTGTGTGTTGTCGGTGTGTGTGTGTGTGTTGTCGGTGTGTGTGTGTGTGTGTGTTGTCGGTGTGTGTGTGTGTGTTGTGTGTGTGTGTGTTGTCGGTGTGTGTGTGTGTTGTCGGTGTGTGTGTGTGTTGTCGGTGTGTGTGTGTGTGTGTGTGTGTGTGTGTGAGTTGTCGGTGTGTGTGTGTGTGTGTTGTCGGTGTGTGTGTGTGTTGTCAGTGTGTGTGTGTGTGTGTGTTGTCGGTGTGTGTGTGTGTTGTCGGTGTGTGTGTGTGTGTGTGTGTGTGTGTTGTCGGTGTGTGTGTGTTGTCGGTGTGTGTGTGTGTGTGTTGTCGGTGTGTGTGTGTGTGTGTTGTCTGTGTGTGTGTGTGTGTTGTCGGTGTGTGTGTGTTTATGTGTTGTCGGTGTGTGTGTGTGTGTGTTGGCGGTGTGTGTGTGTGTGTTGTCGGTGTGTGTGTGTGTGTGTTGTCGGTGTGTGTGTGTGTTGTCGGTGTGTGTGTGTGTGTGTGTGTGTGGTGTGTGTGTGTTGTCGGTGTGTGTGTGTGTTGTCGGTGTGTATGTGTGTGTGTGTTGTCGGTGTGTGTGTGTGTGTGTGTTGTCGGTGTGTGTGTGTTGTCAGTGTGTGTGTGTGTGTGTTGTCGGTGTGTGTGTGTGTGTGTTGTCGGTGTGTGTGTGTGTTGTGTGTGTGTGTGTTGTCGGTGTGTGTGTTATCTGAGTGTGTTTGTGTGTGTGTGTGTTGTCGGTGTGTGTGTGTTGTCGGTGTGTGTGTGTGTGTGTGTTGTCGGTGTGTGTGTGTGTTGTGTGTGTGTGTGTTGTCGGTGTGTGTGTTGTCTGAGTGTGTGTGTGTGTGTGTGTGTTGTCGGTGTGTGTGTGTTGTCGGTGTGTGTGTGTGTGTTGTCGGTGTGTGTGTGTGTGTGTGTGTGTTGTCGGTGTGTGTGTGTGTGTGTTGTCGGTGTGTGTGTGTGTGTGTTGTCAGTGTGTGTGTGTGTGTGTGTTGTCGGTGTGTGTGTGTGTCTGTTGTCGGTGTGTGTGTGTGTGTGTTGTCGGTGTGTTTGTGTTGTGGGTGTGTGTGTGTGTGTGTTTTCGGTGTGTGTGTGTGTGTTGCTGGTGTTTGCGTGTGTGTGTTGTCGATGTGTGTGTGTGTGTGTTGTCGGTGTGTGTGTGTGTGTGTGTGTGTGTGTGTGTGTGTGTGTGTGTTGTCGGTGTGTGTGTGTGTGTGTGTTGTCGGTGTGTGTGTGTGAGTTGTGTGTGTGTGTATGTTGTCGGTGTGTGTGTGTGTGTGTTGTCGGTGTGTGTGTGTGTGTGTTGTCGGTGTGTGTGTGTGTGTGTTGTGCGTGTGTGTGTTGTTTGTGTGTGTGTGTGTTGTCGGTGTGTGTGTGTGTGTGTGTTGTCGGTGTGTGTGTGTGTGTGTGTGTGTGTGTGTGTGTGTGTGTGTGTGTGTGTGTGTGTGTGTGTGTGTGTTGTCGGTGTGTGTGTGTGTGTGTGTGTTGTCGGTGTGTGTGTGTGTGTTGCTGGTGGGTGTGTGTGTGTTGTCGGTGTGTGTGTGTGTGTGTTGTCGGTGTGTGTGTGTGTGTGTTGTCGGTGTGTGTGTGTGTGTGTTGTCGGTGTGTGAGTGTGTGTGTGTTGTCGGTGTGTGTGTGTGTGTGTGTGTGTGTTGTCGGTGTGTGTGTGTGTGTGTGTTGTCGGTGTGTGTGTGTGTGTGTGTTGTCAGTGTGTCTGTGTGTGTGTGTTGTCGGTGTGTGTGTGTGTGTTGTCGGTGTGTGTGTGTGTGTGTTGTCGGTGTGTGTGTGTTGTGGGTGTGTGTGTGTGTGTGTTGTCTGTGTGTGTGTGTGTGTTGCTGGTGTTTGTGTGTGTGTGTGTGTTGTCGATGTGTGTGTGTGTGTGTTGTCGGTGTGTGTGTGTGTGTGTGTGTGTGTGTGTGTGTGTTGTCGGTGTGTGTGTGTGTGTGTGTTGTCGGTGTGTGTGTGTGTGTTGTGTGTGTGTGTGTGTTGTCGGTGTGTGTGTGTGTGTTGTCGGTGTGTGTGTGTGTGTGTTGTCGGTGTGTGTGTGTGTGTGTTGTCGGTGTGTGTGTGTGTGTGTGTGTTGTCGGTGTGTGTGTGTGTGTGTTGTCGGTGTGTGTGTGTGTGTGTGTGTGTTGTCGGTGTGTGTGTGTGTGTGTTGTGTGTGTGTGTGTTGTTTGTGTGTGTGTGTTGTCGGTGTGTGTGTGTGTGTCTGTTGTCGGTGTGTGTGTGTGTGTTGTCGGTGTGTGTGTGTGTGTGTTGTCGGTGTGTGTGTGTGTGTTGTCGGTGTGTGTGTGTTGTTGGTGTGTGTGTGTGTGTGTTGTGTGTGTGTGTGTTGTCGGTGTGTGTGTGTGTGTGTTGTCGGTGTGTGTGTGTGTGTGTTGTCGGTGTGTGTGTGTGTGTGTTGTCGGTGTGTGTGTGTTGTCGGTGTGTGTGTGTGTGTGTTGTGTGTGTGTGTGTTGTTTGTGTGTGTGTGTGTTGTCGGTGTGTGTGTGTGTGTGTGTTGTCGGTGTGTGTGTGTGTGTGTGTGTGTGTGTGTGTGTGTGTGTGTGTGTGTGTGTGTGTGTGTGTGTGTGTTGTCGGTGTGTGTGTGTGTGTGTGTGTTGTCGGTGTGTGTGTGTGTTGTCGGTGTGTGTGTGTGTGTGTTGTCGGTGTGTTGTCGGTGTGTGTGTGTGTGTTGTCAGTGTGTGTGTGTGTGTGTTGTCGGTGTGTGTGTGTGTGTGTTGTCGGTGTGTGTGTGTGTGTTGTGTGTGTGTGTGTTGTCGGTGTGTGTGTTGTCTGAGTGTGTGTGTGTGTGTGTGTGTTGTCGGTGTGTGTGTGTTGTCGGTGTGTGTGTGTGTGTGTGTTGTCGGTGTGTGTGTGTGTGTGTGTGTGTGTTGTCGGTGTGTGTGTGTGTGTGTTGTCGGTGTGTGTGTGTGTGTGTTGTCAGTGTGTGTGTGTGTGTGTGTTGTCGGTGTGTGTGTGTGTCTGTTGTCGGTGTGTGTGTGTGTGTGTTGTCGGTGTGTTTGTGTGGTGGGTGTGTGTGTGTGTGTGTGTTTTCGGTGTGTGTGTGTGTGTTGCTGGTGTTTGCGTGTGTGTGTTGTCGATGTGTGTGTGTGTGTGTTGTCGGTGTGTGTGTGTGTGTGTGTGTGTGTGTGTGTGTGTGTGTGTGTGTTGTCGGTGTGTGTGTGTGTGTGTGTTGTCGGTGTGTGTGTGTGAGTTGTGTGTGTGTGTGTGTTGTCGGTGTGTGTGTGTGTGTGTTGTCGGTGTGTGTGTGTGTGTGTTGTCGGTGTGTGTGTGTGTGTGTTGTCGGTGTGTGTGTGTGTGTTGTCGGTGTGTGTGTGTGTGTGTTGTCGGTGTGTTGTCGGTGTGTGTGTGTGTGTTGTCGGTGTGTGTGTGTGTGTTGTCTGTGTGTGTGTGTGTTTATGTGTTGTCGGTGTGTGTGTGTTGTCGGTGTGTGTGTGTGTGTGTTGTCAGTGTGTGTGTGTGTGTGTGTTGTCGGTGTGTGTGTGTTTGTTGTCGGTGTGTGTGTGTGTGTGTTGTCGGTGTGTTGTCGGTGTGTGTGTGTGTGTTGTCGGTGTGTGTGTGTGTGTTGTCTGTGTGTGTGTGTGTTTATGTGTTGTCGGTGTGTGTGTGTGTTGTCGGTGTGTGTGTGTGTGTGTTGTCAGTGTGTGTGTGTGTGTGTGTTGTCGGTGTGTGTGTGTTTATGTGTTGTCGGTGTGTGTGTGTGTGTGTTGTCGGTGTGTGTGTGTGTGTGTGTTGTCGGTGTGTGTGTGTGTTGTCGGTGTGTGTGTGTGTGTTGTCGGTGTGTGTGTGTTGTCGGTGTGTGTGTGTGTGTGTGTTGTCGGTGTGTGTGTGTGTTGTCGGTGTGTGTGTGTGTGTTGTGTGTGTGTGTGTGTTGTCGGTGTGTGTGTGTGTGTGTTGTCGGTGTGTGTGTGTGTGTGTTGTCGGTGTGTGTGTGTGTGTGTTGTCGGTGTGTGTGTGTGTGTGTTGTCGGTGTGTGTGTGTGTGTTGTCGGTGTGTGTGTGTGTGTGTTGTGTGTGTGTGTGTTGTTTGTGTGTGTGTGTGTTGTCGGTGTGTGTGTGTGTGTGTGTGTGTGGTCGGTGTGTGTGTGTGTGTGTGTGTGGTGTGTGTGTGTGTGTGTGTGTGTGTGTGTGTGTGTGTGTGTGTGTGTGTGTGTGTGTGTTGTCGGTGTGTGTGTGTGTTGTCGGTGTGTGTGTGTGTGTGTTGTGTGTGTGTGTGTTGTTTGTGTGTGTGTGTGTTGTCGGTGTGTGTGTGTGTGTGTGTGTGTGGTCGGTGTGTGTGTGTGTGTGTGTGTGTGTGTGTGTGTGTGTGTGTGTGTGTGTGTGTGTGTGTGTGTGTGTGTGTGTGTGTGTGTGTTGTCGGTGTGTGTGTGTGTGTGTGTTGCCGGTGTGTGTGCGTGTGTTGTCGGTGTGTGTGTGTGTTTGTTGTCGGTGTGTGTGTGTGTGTGTGTGTGTTGTCGGTGTGTGTGTGTGTTGTCGGTGTGTGTGTGTGTGTGTTGTCGGTGTGTTGTCGGTGTGTGTGTGTGTTGTCAGTGTGTGTGTGTGTGTGTTGTCGGTGTGTGTGTGTGTGTGTTGTCGGTGTGTGTGTGTGTGTGTGTGTGTGTGTTGTCGGTGTGTGTGTGTGTGTGTTGTCGGTGTGTGTGTGTGTTGTGTGTGTGTGTGTTGTCGGTGTGTGTGTTGTCTGAGTGTGTGTGTGTGTGTGTTGTCGGTGTGTGTGTGTTGTCGGTGTGTGTGTGTGTGTGTTGTCGGTGTGTGTGTGTGTGTGTTGTCGGTGTGTGTGTGTGTGTGTGTTGTCGGTGTGTG
Source organism: Salmo salar (assembly GCF_965601325.2). NCBI lineage: Eukaryota > Metazoa > Chordata > Actinopteri > Salmoniformes > Salmonidae > Salmo > Salmo salar. The sequence goes on from NW_027675490.1 coordinate 85,259, forward strand.
TGTGTGTGTGTTGTCAGTGTGTCTGTGTGTGTGTGTTGTCGGTGTGTGTGTGTGTGTGTTGTCGGTGTGTGTGTGTGTGTGTTGTCGGTGTGTGTGTGTTGTGGGTGTGTGTGTGTGTGTGTTGTCTGTGTGTGTGTGTGTGTTGCTGGTGTTTGTGTGTGTGTGTGTGTTGTCGATGTGTGTGTGTGTGTGTTGTCGGTGTGTGTGTGTGTGTGTGTGTGTGTGTGTGTGTTGTCGGTGTGTGTGTGTGTTGTCGGTGTGTGTGTGTGTTGTCGGTGTGTGTGTGTGTGTGTGTTGTCGGTGTGTGTGTGTGTGTTGTCAGTGTGTGTGTGTGTGTGTTGTCGGTGTGTGTGTGTTTATGTGTTGTCGGTGTGTGTGTGTGTGTGTGTTGTCGGTGTGTGTGTGTGTGTGTGTTGTCGGTGTGTGTGTGTGTTGTCGGTGTGTGTGTGTGTGTTGTCGGTGTGTGTGTGTTGTCGGTGTGTGTGTGTGTGTGTTGTCGGTGTGTGTGTGTGTGTGTTGTCGGTGTGTGTGTGTGTGTGTCGGTGTGTGTGTGTGTGTGTTGTCGGTGTGTGTGTGTGTGTGTTGTGTGTGTGTGTGTTGTTTGTGTGTGTGTGTGTTGTCGGTGTGTGTGTGTGTGTGTTGTCGGTGTGTGTGTGTGTGTTGTCGGTGTGTGTGTGTGTGTGTTGTCGGTGTGTGTGTGTGTTGTCGGTGTGTGTGTGTGTGTGTGTGTGTGTGTGTGTGTTGTCGGTGTGTGTGTGTGTTGTCGGTGTGTATGTGTGTGTGTGTTGTCGGTGTGTGTGTGTGTGTGTTGTCGGTGTGTGTGTGTGTGTTGTCAGTGTGTGTGTGTGTGTGTTGTCGGTGTGTGTGTGTGTGTGTGTTGTCGGTGTGTGTGTGTGTTGTCGGTGTGTGTGTGTTGTCGGTGTGTGTGTGTGTGTGTTGTCGGTGTGTGTGTGTGTTGTGTGTGTGTGTGTTGTCGGTGTGTGTGTTGTCTGAGTGTGTGTGTGTGTGTGTGTGTTGTCGGTGTGTGTGTTGTCGGTGTGTGTGTGTGTGTGTGTTGTCGGTGTGTGTGTGTGTGTGTGTGTGTTGTCGGTGTGTGTGTTTGTGTGTTGTCGGTGTGTGTGTGTGTGTGTTGTCAGTGTGTGTGTGTGTGTGTGTTGTCGGTGTGTGTGTGTGTGTGTTGTCGGTGTGTGTGTGTGTTTTTGTGTTGTTGGTGTATGTGTGTTGTGGGTGTGTGTGTGTGTGTGTTGTCGGTGTGGGTGTGTGTTTTGCTGGTGTTTGTGTGTGTGTGTGTTGTCGATGTGTGTGTGTGTGTGTTGTCGGTGTGTGTGTGTGTGTGTGTGTGTGTGTGTGTTGTCGGTGTGTGTGTGTGTGTGTGTTGTCGGTGTGTGTGTGTGTGTTGTGTGTGTGTGTGTGTTGTCGGTGTGTGTGTGTGTGTTGTCGGTGTGTGTGTGTTTGTGTTGTCGGTGTGTGTGTGTGTGTGTTGTCGGTGTGTGTGTGTGTGTGTTGTGTGTGTGTGTGTTGTTTGTGTGTGTGTGTGTTGTCGGTGTGTGTGTGTGTGTGTTGTCGTGTGTGTGTGTGTGTGTGTGTGTGTGTGTGTGTGTGTGTGTGTTGTCGGTGTGTGTGTGTGTGTGTGTGTTGTCGGTGTGTGTGTGTGTGTTGCCGGTGTGTGTGTGTGTGTTGTCGGTGTGTGTGTGTGTGTGTTGTCGGTGTGTGTGTGTGTGTGTTGTCGGTGTGTGTGTGTGTGTGTGTGTGTTGTCGGTGTGTGTGTGTTGTCGGTGTGTGTGTGTGTGTGTTGTCGGTGTGTTGTCGGTGTGTGTGTGTGTGTTGTCGGTGTGTGTGTGTGTGTTGTCGGTGTGTGTGTGTGTTTATGTGTTGTCGGTGTGTGTGTGTGTGTGTTGTCGGTGTGTGTGTGTGTTTATGTGTTGTCGGTGTGTGTGTGTGTGTTGTCGGTGTGTGTGTGTGTGTTGTCGGTGTGTGTGTGTGTGTGTGTTGTCGGTGTGTGTGTGTGTGTTGTCGGTGTGTGTGTGTGTTGTCGGTGTGTGTGTGTGTTGTCGGTGTGTGTGTGTGTGTGTTGTCGGTGTGTGTGTGTGTGTTGTCGGTGTGTGTGTGTGTTGTCGGTGTGTGTGTGTGTGTGTGTGTTGTCGGTGTGTGTGTGTGTGTGTTGTCAGTGTGTGTGTGTGTGTGTTGTCGGTGTGTGTGTGTTTATGTGTTGTCGGTGTGTGTGTGTGTGTGTTGTCGGTGTGTGTGTGTGTGTGTGTTGTCGGTGTGTGTGTGTGTGTTGTCGGTGTGTGTGTGTGTGTTGTCGGTGTGTGTGTGTTGTCGGTGTGTGTGTGTGTGTGTGTTGTCGGTGTGTGTGTGTGTGTGTTGTCGGTGTGTGTGTGTGTTGTCGGTGTGTGTGTGTGTGTGTTGTCGGTGTGTGTGTGTGTGTGTTGTCGGTGTGTGTGTGTGTGTTGTCGGTGTGTGTGTGTGTTTATGTGTTGTCGGTGTGTGTGTGTGTGTTGTCGGTGTGTGTGTGTGTGTGTTGTCAGTGTGTGTGTGTGTGTGTTGTCGGTGTGTGTGTGTTTATGTGTTGTCGGTGTGTGTGTGTGTGTTGTCGGTGTGTGTGTGTGTGTGTTGTCGGTGTGTGTGTGTGTTGTCGGTGTGTGTGTGTTGTCGGTGTGTGTGTGTTGTCGGTGTGTGTGTGTGTGTGTTGTCGGTGTGTGTGTGTGTGTTGTCGGTGTGTGTGTGTGTGTGTTGTCGGTGTGTGTGTGTGTGTGTTGTCGGTGTGTGTGTGTGTGTGTGTGTTGTCGGTGTGTGTGTGTGTTGTGTGTGTGTGTGTTGTTTGTGTGTGTGTGTGTTGTCGGTGTGTGTGTGTGTGTTGTCGGTGTGTGTGTGTGTGTGTGTGTGTGTATGTGTGTGTGTGTGTGTGTGTGTGTGTGTGTGTGTGTGTTGTCGGTGTGTGTGTGTGTGTGTGTTGTCGGTGTGTGTGTGTGTGTTGCCGGTGTGTGTGTGTGTGTTGTCGGTGTGTGTGTGTGTTGTCGGTGTGTGTGTGTGTGTGTTGTCGGTGTGTGTGTGTGTGTGTGTTGTCGGTGTGTGTGTGTGTGTTGTCGGTGTGTGTGTGTGTGTGTGTTGTCGGTGTGTTGTCGGTGTGTGTGTGTGTGTTGTCGGTGTGTGTGTGTGTGTGTTGTCGGTGTGTGTGTGTGTTTATGTGTTGTCGGTGTGTGTGTGTGTGTGTTGTCGGTGTGTGTGTGTGTTTATGTGTTGTCGGTGTGTGTGTGTGTGTGTTGTCGGTGTGTGTGTGTGTGTTGTCGGTGTGTGTGTGTGTGTGTGTTGTCGGTGTGTGTGTGTGTGTTGTCGGTGTTTGTGTGTGTTGTCGGTGTGTGTGTGTGTTGTCGGTGTGTGTGTGTGTGTGTGTGTGTTGTCGGTGTGTGTGTGTGTGTTGTCGGTGTGTGTGTGTGTTGTCGGTGTGTGTGTGTGTGTGTTGTCGGTGTGTGTGTGTTTATGTGTTGTCGGTGTGTGTGTGTGTGTGTTGTCGGTGTGTGTGTGTGTGTGTGTTGTCGGTGTGTGTGTGTGTTGTCGGTGTGTGTGTGTGTGTTGTCGGTGTGTGTGTGTTGTCGGTGTGTGTGTGTGTGTGTGTTGTCGGTGTGTGTGTGTGTGTGTTGTCGGTGTGTGTGTGTGTGTGTGTTGTCAGTGTGTGTGTGTGTGTGTGTTGTCGGTGTGTGTGTGTGTGTGTGTGTGTGTTGTCGGTGTGTGTGTGTGTGTGTTTTCGGTGTGTGTGTGTGTGTGTTGTCGGTGTGTGTGTGTGTGTGTGTTGTCGGTGTGTGTGTGTGTTGTCGGTGTGTGTGTGTGTGTGTGTGTGTGTGTGTGTTGTCGGTGTGTGTGTGTGTGTGTTGTCGGTGTGTGTGTGTGTGTGTGTTGTCAGTGTGTGTGTGTGTGTGTGTTGTCGGTGTGTCTGTGTGTGTGTTGTTGGTGTGTGTGTGTGTGTGTGTTGTCGGTGTGTGTGTGTTGTCGGTGTGTGTGTGTGTGTGTTGTCGGTGTGTGTGTGTGTGTGTTGTCTGTGTGTGTGTGTGTGTTGTCGGTGTGTGTGTGTTTATGTGTTGTCGGTGTGTGTGTGTGTGTTGTCGGTGTGTGTGTGTGTGTTGTAGGTGTGTGTGTGTTCGTTGTCGGTGTGTGTGTGTGTTGTCGGTGTGTGTGTGTGTGTGTGTGTGTGTGTGTGTGTGTGTGTGTGTGTGTGTTGTCGGTGTGTGTGTGTGTTGTCGGTGTGTATGTGTGTGTGTGTTGTCGGTGTGTGTGTGTGTGTGTTGTGTGTGTGTGTGTTGTTTGTGTGTGTGTGTGTTGTCGGTGTGTGTGTGTGTGTTGTCGGTGTGTGTGTGTGTGTGTGTGTGTGTGTGTGTGTGTGTGTGTGTGTGTGTTGTCGGTGTGTGTGTGTGTGTGTGTTGTCGGTGTGTGTGTGTGTGTGTTGCCGGTGTGTGTGTGTGTGTTGTCGGTGTGTGTGTGTGTTGTCGGTGTGTGTGTGTGTGTGTGTTGTCGGTGTGTGTGTGTGTGTTGTCGGTGTGTGTGTGTGTGTTGTCGGTGTGTGTGTGTGTGTGTTGTCGGTGTGTTGTCGGTGTGTGTGTGTGTGTTGTCGGTGTGTGTGTGTGTGTGTTGTCGGTGTGTGTGTGTGTTTATGTGTTGTCGGTGTGTGTGTGTGTGTGTGTTGTCGGTGTGTGTGTGTGTTTATGTGTTGTCGGTGTGTGTGTGTGTGTGTTGTCGGTGTGTGTGTGTGTGTTGTCGGTGTGTGTGTGTGTGTGTGTTGTCGGTGTGTGTGTGTGTGTTGTCGGTGTGTGTGTGTGTTGTCGATGTGTGTGTGTGTTGTCGGTGTGTGTGTGTGTGTGTGTGTGTTGTCGGTGTGTGTGTGTGTGTTGTCGGTGTGTGTGTGTGTTGTCGGTGTGTGTGTGTGTTGTCGGTGTGTGTGTGTTTATGTGTTGTCGGTGTGTGTGTGTGTGTGTTGTCGGTGTGTGTGTGTGTGTGTGTTGTCGGTGTGTGTGTGTGTTGTCGGTGTGTGTGTGTGTGTTGTCGGTGTGTGTGTGTTGTCGGTGTGTGTGTGTGTGTGTGTTGTCGGTGTGTGTGTGTGTGTGTTGTCGGTGTGTGTGTGTGTGTGTGTTGTCAGTGTGTGTGTGTGTGTGTGTTGTCGGTGTGTGTGTGTGTGTGTTGTCGGTGTGTGTGTGTGTGTTGTCGGTGTGTGTGTGTGTTGTCGGTGTGTGTGTGTGTGTGTGTGTGTGTGTGTGTGTGTGTGTGTGTGTGTGTGTGTGTGTTGTCGGTGTGTGTGTGTGTTGTCGGTGTGTATGTGTGTGTGTGTTGTCGGTGTGTGTGTGTGTGTGTTGTCGGTGTGTGTGTGTGTGTGTTGTCAGTGTGTGTGTGTGTGTGTTGTCGGTGTGTGTGTGTGTGTGTTGTCGGTGTGTGTGTGTGTTGTGTGTGTGTGTGTTGTCGGTGTGTGTGTTGTCTGAGTGTGTGTGTGTGTGTGTGTGTTGTCGGTGTGTGTGTGTTGTCGGTGTGTGTGTGTGTGTGTGTTGTCGGTGTGTGTGTGTGTGTGTGTGTTGTCGGTGTGTGTGTGTGTGTGTGTGTTGTCGGTGTGTGTGTGTGTGTGTTGTCAGTGTGTGTGTGTGTGTGTGTTGTCGGTGTGTGTGTGTGTGTTGTCGGTGTGTGTGTGTGTGTGTTGTCGGTGTGTGTGTGTTGTGGGTGTGTGTGTGTGTGTGTTGTCTGTGTGTGTGTGTGTGTGTGTGTTGCTGGTGTTTGTGTGTGTGTGTGTTGGCGATGTGTGTGTGTGTGTGTTGTCGGTGTGTGTGTGTGTGTGTGTGTGTGTGTGTGTGTGTTGTCGGTGTGTGTGTGTGTGTGTGTTGTCGGTGTGTGTGTGTGTGTTGTGTGTGTGTGTGTGTTGTCGGTGTGTGTGTGTGTGTTGTCGGTGTGTGTGTGTGTGTGTTGTCGGTGTGTGTGTGTGTGTGTTGTCGGTGTGTGTGTGTGTGTGTGTGTTGTCGGTGTGTGTGTGTGTGTGTTGTCGGTGTGTGTGTGTGTGTGTGTGTTGTCGGTGTGTGTGTGTGTGTGTTGTTTGTGTGTGTGTGTGTTGTAGGTGTGTGTGTGTCTGTTGTCGGTGTGTGTGTGTGTGTTGTCGGTGTGTGTGTGTGTTGTCGGTGTGTGTGTGTGTGTTGTCGGTGTGTGTGTGTGTGTGTGTTGTCGGTGTGTGTGTGTGTGTGTTGTGTGTGTGTGTGTTGTCGGTGTGTGTGTGTGTTGTCGGTGTGTGTGTGTGTTGTCGGTGTGTGTGTGTGTGTGTGTGTGTGTGTGTGAGTTGTCGGTGTGTGTGTGTGTGTGTTGTCGGTGTGTGTGTGTGTTGTCAGTGTGTGTGTGTGTGTGTGTTGTCGGTGTGTGTGTGTGTTGTCGGTGTGTGTGTGTGTGTGTGTGTGTGTGTTGTCGGTGTGTGTGTGTTGTCGGTGTGTGTGTGTGTGTGTTGTCGGTGTGTGTGTGTGTGTGTTGTCTGTGTGTGTGTGTGTGTTGTCGGTGTGTGTGTGTTTATGTGTTGTCGGTGTGTGTGTGTGTGTGTTGGCGGTGTGTGTGTGTGTGTTGTCGGTGTGTGTGTGTGTGTGTTGTCGGTGTGTGTGTGTGTTGTCGGTGTGTGTGTGTGTGTGTGTGTGTGTGTGTGTGTGTGTGTGTTGTCGGTGTGTGTGTGTGTTGTCGGTGTGTGTGTGTGTGTTGTCAGTGTGTCTGTGTGTGTGTGTTGTCGGTGTGTGTGTGTGTGTGTTGTCGGTGTGTGTGTGTGTGTGTTGTCGGTGTGTGTGTGTTGTGGGTTTGTGTGTGTGTGTGTTGTCTGTGTGTGTGTGTGTGTTGCTGGTGTTTGTGTGTGTGTGTGTGTTGTCGATGTGTGTGTGTGTGTGTTGTCGGTGTGTGTGTGTGTGTGTGTGTGTGTGTGTGTGTGTGTTGTCGGTGTGTGTGTGTGTGTGTGTGTTGTCGGTGTGTGTGTGTGTGTGTTGTGTGTGTGTGTGTTGTTTGTGTGTGTGTGTTGTCGGTGTGTGTGTGTGTGTCTGTTGTCGGTGTGTGTGTGTGTGTTGTCGGTGTGTGTGTGTGTGTGTTGTCGGTGTGTGTGTGTGTGTTGTCGGTGTGTGTGTGTTGTTGGTGTGTGTGTGTGTGTGTTGTGTGTGTGTGTGTTGTCGGTGTGTGTGTGTGTGTGTTGTCGGTGTGTGTGTGTGTTGTCGGTGTGTGTGTGTGTGTGTGTGTGTGTGTGAGTTGTCGGTGTGTGTGTGTGTGTGTTGTCGGTGTGTGTGTGTGTGTGTGTTGTCGGTGTGTGTGTGTGTGTGTGTGTGTGTTGTCGGTGTGTGTGTGTGTGTGTTGTCGGTGTGTGTGTGTGTGTTGTCAGTGTGTGTGTGTGTGTGTGTTGTCGGTGTGTGTGTGTGTGTGTTGTCGGTGTGTGTGTGTGTGTGTTGTCGGTGTGTGTGTGTTGTGGGTGTGTGTGTGTGTGTGTTTTCGGGTGTGTGTGTGTGTGTTGCTGGTGTTTGCGTGTGTGTGTGTTGTCGATGTGTGTGTGTGTTGTCGGTGTGTGTGTGTGTGTGTGTGTGTGTGTGTGTGTGTGTGTGTGTGTGTGTTGTCGGTGTGTGTGTGTGTGTGTGTTGTCGGTGTGTGTGTGTGTGTTGTGTGTGTGTGTGTGTTGTCGGTGTGTGTGTGTGTGTTGTCGGTGTGTGTGTGTGTGTGTTGTCGGTGTGTGTGTGTGTGTGTGTGTGTTGTCAGTGTGTGTGTGTGTGTGTGTTGTCGGTGTGTGTGTGTGTGTGTGTTGTCGGTGTGTGTGTGTGTGTGTTTTCGGTGTGTGTGTGTGTGTTGTCGGTGTGTGTGTGTGTGTGTGTTGTCGGTGTGTGTGTGTGTTGTCGGTGTGTGTGTGTGTGTGTGTGTGTGTGTGTTGTCGGTGTGTGTGTGTGTTGTCGGTGTGTGTGTGTGTGTGTTGTCAGTGTGTCTGTGTGTGTGTGTTGTCGGTGTGTGTGTGTGTGTGTTGTCGGTGTGTGTGTGTGTGTGTTGTCGGTGTGTGTGTGTTGTGGGTGTGTGTGTGTGTGTGTTGTCTGTGTGTGTGTGTGTGTTGCTGGTGTTGTGTGTGTGTGTGTGTGTTGTCGATGTGTGTGTGTGTGTGTTGTCGGTGTGTGTGTGTGTGTGTGTGTGTGTGTGTGTGTGTGTGTGTGTGTTGTCGGTGTGTGTGTGTGTGTGTGTGTTGTCGGTGTGTGTGTGTGTGTGTTGTGTGTGTGTGTGTTGTTTGTGTGTGTGTGTTGTCGGTGTGTGTGTGTGTGTCTGTTGTCGGTGTGTGTGTGTGTGTTGTCGGTGTGTGTGTGTGTGTGTTGTCGGTGTGTGTGTGTGTGTTGTCGGTGTGTGTGTGTTGTTGGTGTGTGTGTGTGTGTGTTGTGTGTGTGTGTGTTGTCGGTGTGTGTGTGTGGTGTTGTCGGTGTGTGTGTGTGTTGTCGGTGTGTGTGTGTGTGTGTGTGTGTGTGTGTGAGTTGTCGGTGTGTGTGTGTGTGTGTTGTCGGTGTGTGTGTGTGTGTGTTGTCAGTGTGTGTGTGTGTGTGTGTTGTCGGTGTGTGTGTGTGTGTGTTGTCGGTGTGTGTGTGTGTGTGTGTGTGTTGTCGGTGTGTGTGTGTTGTCGGTGTGTGTGTGTGTGTTGTCGGTGTGTGTGTGTGTGTGTTGTCTGTGTGTGTGTGTGTGTTGTCGGTGTGTGTGTGTGTGTGTGTGTGTTGTCAGTGTGTGTGTGTGTGTGTGTTGTCGGTGTGTGTGTGTGTGTGTGTTGTCGGTGTGTGTGTGTGTGTGTTTTCGGTGTGTGTGTGTGTGTTGTCGGTGTGTGTGTGTGTGTGTGTTGTCGGTGTGTGTGTGTGTTGTCGGTGTGTGTGTGTGTGTGTGTGTGTGTGTGTTGTCGGTGTGTGTGTGTGTGTGTTGTCGGTGTGTGTGTGTGTGTGTTGTCAGTGTGTGTGTGTGTGTGTGTTTTTTGTCGGTGTATGTGTGTGTGTGTTGTTGGTGTGTGTGTGTGTGTGTGTGTTGTCGGTGTGTGTGTGTTGTCGGTGTGTGTGTGTGTGTGTTGTCGGTGTGTGTGTGTGTGTGTTGTCTGTGTGTGTGTGTGTGTTGTCGGTGTGTGTGTGTTTATGTGTTGTCGGTGTGTGTGTGTGTGTGTTGTCGGTGTGTGTGTGTGTGTTGTCGGTGTGTGTGTGTGTGTGTTGTCGGTGTGTGTGTGTGTTGTCGGTGTGTGTGTGTGTGTGTGTGTGTGTTGTCGGTGTGTGTGTGTGTTGTCGGTGTGTATGTGTGTGTGTGTTGTCGGTGTGTGTGTGTGTGTGTTGTCGGTGTGTGTGTGTGTGTTGTCAGTGTGTGTGTGTGTGTGTTGTCGGTGTGTGTGTGTGTGTGTTGTCGGTGTGTGTGTGTGTTGTGTGTGTGTGTGTTGTCGGTGTGTGTGTTGTCTGAGTGTGTGTGTGTGTGTGTTGTCGGTGTGTGTGTGTTGTCGGTGTGTGTGTGTGTGTGTTGTCGGTGTGTGTGTGTGTGTTGCTGGTGTTTGTGTGTGTGTGTGTGTTGTCGATGTGTGTGTGTGTGTGTTGTCGGTGTGTGTGTGTGTGTGTGTGTGTGTGTGTGTGTGTGTGTGTGTGTGTGTGTTGTCGGTGTGTGTGTGTGTGTGTGTTGTCGGTGTGTGTGTGTGTGTTGTGTGTGTGTGTGTGTTGTCGGTGTGTGTGTGTGTGTTGTCGGTGTGTGTGTGTGTGTGTTGTCGGTGTGTGTGTGTGTGTGTCGGTGTGTGTGTGTGTGTGTGTGTTGTCGGTGTGTGTGTGTGTGTGTTGTCGGTGTGTGTGTGTGTGTGTTGGCGGTGTGTGTGTGTGTGTGTCGGTGTGTGTGTGTGTGTGTTGTCGGTGTGTGTGTGTGTGTGTTGTCGGTGTGTTGTCGGTGTGTGTGTGTGTGTTGTCGGTGTGTGTGTGTGTGTTGTCTGTGTGTGTATGTGTTTATGTGTTGTCGGTGTGTGTGTGTGTTGTCGGTGTGTGTGTGTGTGTGTTGTCAGTGTGTGTGTGTGTGTGTTGTCGGTGTGTGTGTGTTTATGTGTTGTCGGTGTGTGTGTGTGTGTGTTGTCGGTGTGTGTGTGTGTGTGTGTTGTCGGTGTGTGTGTGTGTTGTCGGTGTGTGTGTGTGTTGTCGGTGTGTGTGTGTTGTCGGTGTGTGTGTGTGTGTGTGTTGTCGGTGTGTGTGTGTGTGTGTTGTCGGTGTGTGTGTGTGTGTGTTGTCGGTGTGTGTGTGTGTGTGTTGTCGGTGTGTGTGTGTGTGTGTTGTCGGTGTGTGTGTGTGTGTGTTGTCGGTGTGTGTGTGTGTGTGTGTGTTGTCGGTGTGTGTGTGTGTATGTTGTGTGTGTGTGTGGTGTTGTGTGTGTGTGTGTTGTCGGTGTGTGTGTGTGTCTGTTGTCGGTGTGTGTGTGTGTGTGTTGTCGGTGTGTGTGTGTGTGTGTTGTCGGTGTGTGTGTGTGTGTTGTCGGTGTGTGTTTGTTGTTGGTGTGTGTGTGTGTGTGTTGTGTGTGTGTGTGTTGTCGGTGTGTGTGTGTGTGTGTTGTCGGTGTGTGTGTGTGTTGTCGGTGTGTGTGTGTGTGTGTGTGTGTGTGTGTGTGTAGTTGTCGGTGTGTGTGTGTGTGTGTTGTCGGTGTGTGTGTGTGTGTGTTGTCAGTGTGTGTGTGTGTGTGTGTTGTCGGTGTGTGTGTGTGTGTGTGTTGTCGGTGTGTGTGTGTGTGTGTGTGTTGTCGGTGTGTGTGTGTTGTCGGTGTGTGTGTGTGTGTGTGTGTTGTCGGTGTGTGTGTGTGTGTGTTGTCTGTGTGTGTGTGTGTGTTGTCGGTGTGTGTGTGTTTATGTGTTGTCGGTGTGTGTGTGTGTGTGTTGGCGGTGTGTGTGTGTGTGTTGGCGGTGTGTGTGTGTGTGTGTTGTCGGTGTGTGTGTGTGTTGTCGGGTGTGTGTGTGTGTGTGTGTGTGTGTGTGTGTGTTGTCGGTGTGTGTGTGTGTTGTCGGTGTGTATGTGTGTGTGTGTTGTCGGTGTGTGTGTGTGTGTGTGTTGTCGGTGTGTGTGTGTGTGTTGTCAGTGTGTGTGTGTGTGTGTTGTCGGTGTGTGTGTGTGTGTGTTGTCGGTGTGTGTGTGTGTGTTGTGTGTGTGTGTGTGTTGTCGGTGTGTGTGTGTGTGTTGTCGGTGTGTGTGTGTGTGTGTTGTCGGTGTGTGTGTGTGTGTGTGTGTTGTCAGTGTGTGTGTGTGTGTGTGTTGTCGGTGTGTGTGTGTGTGTGTGTTGTCGGTGTGTGTGTGTGTGTGTTGTCGGTGTGTGTGTGTGTGTTGTCGGTGTGTGTGTGTGTGTGTGTTGTCGGTGTGTGTGTGTGTTGTCGGTGTGTGTGTGTGTGTGTGTGTGTGTGTGTGTTGTCGGTGTGTGTGTGTGTTGTCGGTGTGTGTGTGTGTTGTCAGTGTGTCTGTGTGTGTGTGTTGTCGGTGTGTGTGTGTGTGTGTTGTCGGTGGTGTGTGTGTGTGTTGTCGGTGTGTGTGTGTTGTGGGTGTGTGTGTGTGTGTGTTGTCTGTGTGTGTGTGTGTGTTGCTGGTGTTTGTGTGTGTGTGTGTGTTGTCGATGTGTGTGTGTGTGTGTTGTCGGTGTGTGTGTGTGTGTGTGTGTGTGTGTGTGTGTGTGTGTGTGTGTTGTCGGTGTGTGTGTGTGTGTGTGTGTTGTCGGTGTGTGTGTGTGTGTGTTGTGTGTGTGTGTGTTGTTTGTGTGTGTGTGTTGTCGGTGTGTGTGTGTGTGTCTGTTGTCGGTGTGTGTGTGTGTGTTGTCGGTGTGTGTGTGTGTGTGTTGTCGGTGTGTGTGTGTGTGTTGTCGGTGTGTGTGTGTTGTTGGTGTGTGTGTGTGTGTGTTGTGTGTGTGTGTGTTGTCGGTGTGTGTGTGTGTGTGTTGTCGGTGTGTGTGTGTGTTGTCGGTGTGTGTGTGTGTGTGTGTGTGTGTGTGTGAGTTGTCGGTGTGTGTGTGTGTGTGTTGTCGGTGTGTGTGTGTGTGTGTTGTCAGTGTGTGTGTGTGTGTGTGTTGTCGGTGTGTGTGTGTGTGTGTTGTCGGTGTGTGTGTGTGTGTGTGTGTTGTCGGTGTGTGTGTGTTGTCGGTGTGTGTGTGTGTGTTGTCGGTGTGTGTGTGTGTGTGTTGTCTGTGTGTGTGTGTGTGTTGTCGGTGTGTGTGTGTGTGTGTGTGTTGTCAGTGTGTGTGTGTGTGTGTGTTGTCGGTGTGTGTGTGTGTGTGTGTTGTCGGTGTGTGTGTGTGTGTGTTTTCGGTGTGTGTGTGTGTGTGTGTCGGTGTGTGTGTGTGTGTGTGTTGTCGGTGTGTGTGTGTGTTGTCGGTGTGTGTGTGTGTGTGTGTGTGGTGTGTGTGTGTGTTGTCGGTGTGTGTGTGTGTGTGTTGTCGGTGTGTGTGTGTGTGTGTTGTCAGTGTGTGTGTGTGTGTGTGTTTTTTGTCGGTGTATGTGTGTGTGTGTTGTTGGTGTGTGTGTGTGTGTGTGTGTTGTCGGTGTGTGTGTGTTGTCGGTGTGTGTGTGTGTGTGTTGTCGGTGTGTGTGTGTGTGTGTTGTCTGTGTGTGTGTGTGTGTTGTCGGTGTGTGTGTGTTTATGTGTTGTCGGTGTGTGTGTGTGTGTGTTGTCGGTGTGTGTGTGTGTGTTGTCGGTGTGTGTGTGTGTGTGTTGTCGGTGTGTGTGTGTGTTGTCGGTGTGTGTGTGTGTGTGTGTGTGTGTGTGTGTTGTCGGTGTGTGTGTGTGTTGTCGGTGTGTATGTGTGTGTGTGTTGTCGGTGTGTGTGTGTGTGTGTTGTCGGTGTGTGTGTGTGTGTTGTCAGTGTGTGTGTGTGTGTGTTGTCGGTGTGTGTGTGTGTGTGTTGTCGGTGTGTGTGTGTGTTGTGTGTGTGTGTGTTGTCGGTGTGTGTGTTGTCTGAGTGTGTGTGTGTGTGTGTTGTCGGTGTGTGTGTGTTGTCGGTGTGTGTGTGTGTGTGTTGTCGGTGTGTGTGTGTGTGTTGCTGGTGTTTGTGTGTGTGTGTGTGTTGTCGATGTGTGTGTGTGTGTGTTGTCGGTGTGTGTGTGTGTGTGTGTGTGTGTGTGTGTGTGTGTGTGTGTTGTCGGTGTGTGTGTGTGTGTGTGTTGTCGGTGTGTGTGTGTGTGTTGTGTGTGTGTGTGTGTTGTCGGTGTGTGTGTGTGTGTTGTCGGTGTGTGTGTGTGTGTGTGTTGTCGGTGTGTGTGTGTGTGTTGTCGGTGTGTGTGTGTGTGTGTGTGTTGTCGGTGTGTGTGTGTGTGTGTTGTCGGTGTGTGTGTGTGTGTGTTGGCGGTGTGTGTGTGTGTGTTGTCGGTGTGTGTGTGTGTGTGTTGTCGGTGTGTGTGTGTGTGTGTTGTCGGTGTGTTGTCGGTGTGTGTGTGTGTGTTGTCGGTGTGTGTGTGTGTGTTGTCTGTGTGTGTATGTGTTTATGTGTTGTCGGTGTGTGTGTGTGTTGTCGGTGTGTGTGTGTGTGTGTTGTCAGTGTGTGTGTGTGTGTGTGTTGTCGGTGTGTGTGTTTATGTGTTGTCGGTGTGTGTGTGTGTGTGTTGTCGGTGTGTGTGTGTGTGTGTGTTGTCGGTGTGTGTGTGTGTTGTCGGTGTGTGTGTGTGTGTTGTCGGTGTGTGTGTGTTGTCGGTGTGTGTGTGTGTGTGTGTTGTCGGTGTGTGTGTGTGTGTGTTGTCGGTGTGTGTGTGTGTTGTCGGTGTGTGTGTGTGTGTGTTGTCGGTGTGTGTGTGTGTGTGTTGTCGGTGTGTGTGTGTGTGTGTTGTCGGTGTGTGTGTGTGTGTGTGTGTTGTCGGTGTGTGTGTGTGTATGTTGTGTGTGTGTGTGGTGTTTGTGTGTGTGTGTGTTGTCGGTGTGTGTGTGTGTCTGTTGTCGGTGTGTGTGTGTGTGTGTTGTCGGTGTGTGTGTGTGTGTGTTGTCGGTGTGTGTGTGTGTGTTGTCGGTGTGTGTTTGTTGTTGGTGTGTGTGTGTGTGTGTTGTGTGTGTGTGTGTTGTCGGTGTGTGTGTGTGTGTGTTGTCGGTGTGTGTGTGTGTTGTCGGTGTGTGTGTGTGTGTGTGTGTGTGTGTGTGTGTGAGTTGTCGGTGTGTGTGTGTTGTCGGTGTGTGTGTGTGTGTGTTGTCAGTGTGTGTGTGTGTGTGTGTTGTCGGTGTGTGTGTGTGTGTGTGTTGTCGGTGTGTGTGTGTGTGTGTGTGTTGTCGGTGTGTGTGTGTTGTCGGTGTGTGTGTGTGTGTGTGTGTTGTCGGTGTGTGTGTGTGTGTGTTGTCTGTGTGTGTGTGTGTGTTGTCGGTGTGTGTGTGTTTATGTGTTGTCGGTGTGTGTGTGTGTGTGTTGGCGGTGTGTGTGTGTGTGTTGGCGGTGTGTGTGTGTGTGTGTTGTCGGTGTGTGTGTGTGTTGTCGGTGTGTGTGTGTGTGTGTGTGTGTGTGTGTGTGTTGTCGGTGTGTGTGTGTGTTGTCGGTGTGTATGTGTGTGTGTGTTGTCGGTGTGTGTGTGTGTGTGTGTTGTCGGTGTGTGTGTGTGTGTTGTCAGTGTGTGTGTGTGTGTGTTGTCGGTGTGTGTGTGTGTGTGTTGTCGGTGTGTGTGTGTGTTGTGTGTGTGTGTGTTGTCGGTGTGTGTGTTGTCTGAGTGTGTGTGTGTGTGTGTGTGTTGTCGGTGTGTGTGTGTTGTCGGTGTGTGTGTGTGTGTGTGTTGTCGGTGTGTGTGTGTGTGTGTGTGTGTGTTGTCGGTGTGTGTGTGTGTGTGTGTTGTCGGTGTGTGTGTGTGTGTGTTGTCAGTGTGTGTGTGTGTGTGTGTTGTCGGTGTGTGTGTGTGTGTGTTGTCGGTGTGTGTGTGTGTGTGTGTTGTCGGTGTGTGTGTGTTGTGGGTGTGTGTGTGTGTGTGTTTTCGGTGTGTGTGTGTGTGTTGCTGGTGTTTGTGTGTGTGTGTGTTGTCGATGTGTGTGTGTGTGTGTTGTCGGTGTGTGTGTGTGTGTGTGTGTGTGTGTGTGTGTGTGTGTGTGTGTGTGTGTGTGTGTTGTCGGTGTGTGTGTGTGTGTGTGTGTTGTCGGTGTGTGTGTGTGTGTTGTGTGTGTGTGTGTGTTGTCGGTGTGTGTGTGTGTGTGTTGTCGGTGTGTGTGTGTGTGTGTTGTCGGTGTGTGTGTGTGTGTGTTGTCGGTGTGTGTGTGTGTGTGTTGTCGGTGTGTGTGTGTGTGTTGTCGGTGTGTGTGTGTGTGTGTTGTGTGTGTGTGTGTTGTTTGTGTGTGTGTGTGTTGTCGGTGTGTGTGTGTGTGTGTGTGTGTGGTCGGTGTGTGTGTGTGTGTGTGTGTGTGTGTGTGTGTGTGTGTGTGTGTGTGTGTGTGTGTGTGTGTGTGTGTGTGTGTGTGTGTGTGTGTGTGTTGTCGGTGTGTGTGTGTGTGTGTGTTGCCGGTGTGTGTGTGTGTGTTGTCGGTGTGTGTGTGTGTGTGTTGTCGGTGTGTGTGTGTGTGTGTGTGTTGTCGGTGTGTGTGTGTGTTGTCGGTGTGTGTGTGTGTGTGTTGTCGGTGTGTTGTCGGTGTGTGTGTGTGTTGTCAGTGTGTGTGTGTGTGTTGTCGGTGTGTGTGTGTGTGTGTTGTCGGTGTGTGTGTGTGTTGTGTGTGTGTGTGTTGTCGGTGTGTGTGTTGTCTGAGTGTGTGTGTGTGTGTGTTGTCGGTGTGTGTGTGTTGTCGGTGTGTGTGTGTGTGTTGTCGGTGTGTGTGTGTGTGTGTGTGTTGTCGGTGTGTGTGTGTGTGTGTTGTCGGTGTGTGTGTGTGTTGTCGGTGTGTGTGTGTGTGTGTTGTCGGTGTGTTGTCGGTGTGTGTGTGTGTGTTGTCAGTGTGTGTGTGTGTGTGTTGTCGGTGTGTGTGTGTGTGTGTTGTCGGTGTGTGTGTGTGTTGTGTGTGTGTGTGTTGTCGGTGTGTGTGTTGTCTGAGTGTGTGTGTGTGTGTGTGTGTGTTGTCGGTGTGTGTGTGTTGTCGGTGTGTGTGTGTGTGTGTGTTGTCGGTGTTTGTGTGTGTGTGTGTGTGTGTTGTCGGTGTGTGTGTGTGTGTGTTGTCGGTGTGTGTGTGTGTGTGTTGTCAGTGTGTGTGTGTGTGTGTGTTGTCGGTGTGTGTGTGTGTGTGTTGTCGGTGTGTGTGTGTGTGTGTTGTCGGTGTGTTTGTGTTGTGGGTGTGTGTGTGTGTGTGTGTTTTCGGTGTGTGTGTGTGTGTTGCTGGTGTTTGCGTGTGTGTGTTGTCGATGTGTGTGTGTGTGTGTTGTCGGTGTGTGTGTGTGTGTGTGTGTGTGTGTGTGTGTGTGTGTGTTGTCGGTGTGTGTGTGTGTGTGTGTTGTCGGTGTGTGTGTGTGAGTTGTGTGTGTGTGTGTGTTGTCGGTGTGTGTGTGTGTGTGTTGTCGGTGTGTGTGTGTGTGTGTTGTCGGTGTGTGTGTGTGTGTGTTGTGCGTGTGTGTGTTGTTTGTGTGTGTGTGTGTTGTCGGTGTGTGTGTGTGTGTGTGTTGTGTGTGTGTGTGTGTGTGTGTGTGTGTGTGTGTGTGTGTGTGTGTGTGTGTGTGTGTGTGTGTGTGTGTGTGTTGTCGGTGTGTGTGTGTGTGTGTGTTGTCGGTGTGTGTGTGTGTTGCCGGTGTGTGTGTGTGTGTGTTGTCGGTGTGTGTGTGTGTGTGTTGTCGGTGTGTGTGTGTGTGTGTTGTCGGGTGTGTGTGTGTGTGTGTTGTCGGTGTGTGTGTGTGTGTTGTCGGTGTGTGTGTGTGTGTGTTGTCGGTGTGTTGTCGGTGTGTGTGTGTGTGTGTTGTCGGTGTGTGTGTGTGTGTTGTCTGTGTGTGTATGTGTTTATGTGTTGTCGGTGTGTGTGTGTGTTGTCGGTGTGTGTGTGTGTGTGTTGTCAGTGTGTGTGTGTGTGTGTTGTCGGTGTGTGTGTGTTTATGTGTTGTCGGTGTGTGTGTGTGTGTGTTGTCGGTGTGTGTGTGTGTGTGTGTTGTCGGTGTGTGTGTGTGTTGTCGGTGTGTGTGTGTGTGTGTTGTCGGTGTGTGTGTGTTGTCGGTGTGTGTGTGTGTGTGTTGTCGGTGTGTGTGTGTGTGTGTTGTCGGTGTGTGTGTGTGTGTGTTGTCGGTGTGTGTGTGTGTGTGTTGTCGGTGTGTGTGTGTGTGTGTTGTCGGTGTGTGTGTGTGTGTGTTGTCGGTGTGTGTGTGTGTGTGTGTGTTGTCGGTGTGTGTGTGTGTATGTTGTGTGTGTGTGTGGTGTTTGTGTGTGTGTGTGTTGTCGGTGTGTGTGTGTGTCTGTTGTCGGTGTGTGTGTGTGTGTTGTCGGTGTGTGTGTGTGTGTGTTGTCGGTGTGTGTGTGTGTGTTGTCGGTGTGTGTTTGTTGTTGGTGTGTGTGTGTGTGTGTTGTGTGTGTGTGTGTTGTCGGTGTGTGTGTGTGTGTGTTGTCGGTGTGTGTGTGTTGTCGGTGTGTGTGTGTGTGTGTGTGTGTGTGTGTGTGTGTGTGTGTGAGTTGTCGGTGTGTGTGTGTGTGTGTTGTCGGTGTGTGTGTGTGTGTGTTGTCAGTGTGTGTGTGTGTGTGTGTTGTCGGTGTGTGTGTGTGTGTGTGTTGTCGGTGTGTGTGTGTGTGTGTGTGTGTTGTCGGTGTGTGTGTGTTGTCGGTGTGTGTGTGTGTGTGTGTGTTGTCGGTGTGTGTGTGTGTGTGTTGTCTGTGTGTGTGTGTGTGTTGTCGGTGTGTGTGTGTTTATGTGTTGTCGGTGTGTGTGTGTGTGTTGGCGGTGTGTGTGTGTGTGTTGGCGGTGTGTGTGTGTGTGTGTTGTCGGTGTGTGTGTGTGTTGTCGGTGTGTGTGTGTGTGTGTGTGTGTGTGTGTGTGTTGTCGGTGTGTGTGTGTGTTGTTGGTGTGTATGTGTGTGTGTGTTGTCGGTGTGTGTGTGTGTGTGTGTTGTCGGTGTGTGTGTGTGTGTTGTCAGTGTGTGTGTGTGTGTGTTGTCGGTGTGTGTGTGTGTGTGTTGTCGGTGTGTGTGTGTGTTGTGTGTGTGTGTGTTGTCGGTGTGTGTGTTGTCTGAGTGTGTGTGTGTGTGTGTGTGTTGTCGGTGTGTGTGTGTTGTCGGTGTGTGTGTGTGTGTGTGTTGTCGGTGTGTGTGTGTGTGTGTGTGTGTGTGTTGTCGGTGTGTGTGTGTGTGTGTGTGTTGTCGGTGTGTGTGTGTGTGTGTTGTCAGTGTGTGTGTGTGTTGTCGGTGTGTGTGTGTGTGTGTTGTCGGTGTGTGTGTGTGTGTGTGTGTTGTCGGTGTGTGTGTGTGTGTTGTGTGTGTGTGTGTGTTGTCGGTGTGTGTGTGTGTGTGTTGTCGGTGTGTGTGTGTGTGTGTTGTCGGTGTGTGTGTGTGTGTGTTGTCGGTGTGTGTGTGTGTGTGTTGTCGGTGTGTGTGTGTGTGTTGTCGGTGTGTGTGTGTGTGTGTTGTGTGTGTGTGTGTTGTTTGTGTGTGTGTGTGTTGTCGGTGTGTGTGTGTGTGTGTGTGTGTGGTCGGTGTGTGTGTGTGTGTGTGTGTGTGTGTGTGTGTGTGTGTGTGTGTGTGTGTGTGTGTGTGTGTGTGTGTGTGTGGTGTGTGTGTGTGTGTGTGTTGCCGGTGTGTGTGCGTGTGTTGTCGGTGTGTGTGTGTGTGTGTTGTCGGTGTGTGTGTGTGTGTGTGTGTGTTGTCGGTGTGTGTGTGTGTTGTCGGTGTGTGTGTGTGTGTGTTGTCGGTGTGTTGTCGGTGTGTGTGTGTGTTGTCAGTGTGTGTGTGTGTGTGTTGTCGGTGTGTGTGTGTGTGTGTTGTCGGTGTGTGTGTGTGTGTGTGTGTGTGTGTTGTCGGTGTGTGTGTGTGTTGCCGGTGTGTGTGTGTGTGTGTTGTCGGTGTGTGTGTGTGTGTGTTGTCGGTGTGTGTGTGTGTGTGTTGTCGGTGTGTGTGTGTGTGTGTTGTCGGTGTGTGTGTGTGTGTTGTCGGTGTGTGTGTGTGTGTGTTGTCGGTGTGTTGTCGGTGTGTGTGTGTGTGTTGTCGGTGTGTGTGTGTGTGTTGTCTGTGTGTGTATGTGTTTATGTGTTGTCGGTGTGTGTGTGTGTTGTCGGTGTGTGTGTGTGTGTGTTGTCAGTGTGTGTGTGTGTGTGTTGTCGGTGTGTGTGTGTTTATGTGTTGTCGGTGTGTGTGTGTGTGTGTTGTCGGTGTGTGTGTGTGTGTGTGTTGTCGGTGTGTGTGTGTGTTGTCGGTGTGTGTGTGTGTGTTGTCGGTGTGTGTGTGTTGTCGGTGTGTGTGTGTGTGTGTGTTGTCGGTGTGTGTGTGTGTGTGTTGTCGGTGTGTGTGTGTGTGTGTTGTCGGTGTGTGTGTGTGTGTGTTGTCGGTGTGTGTGTGTGTGTGTTGTCGGTGTGTGTGTGTGTGTGTTGTCGGTGTGTGTGTGTGTGTGTGTGTTGTCGGTGTGTGTGTGTGTATGTTGTGTGTGTGTGTGGTGTTTGTGTGTGTGTGTGTTGTCGGTGTGTGTGTGTGTGTGTTGTCGGTGTGTGTGTGTGTGTTGTCGGTGTGTGTTTGTTGTTGGTGTGTGTGTGTGTGTGTTGTGTGTGTGTGTGTTGTCGGTGTGTGTGTGTGTGTGTTGTCGGTGTGTGTGTGTGTTGTCGGTGTGTGTGTGTGTGTGTGTGTGTGTGTGTGTGTGTGTGTGAGTTGTCGGTGTGTGTGTGTGTGTGTTGTCGGTGTGTGTGTGTGTGTGTTGTCAGTGTGTGTGTGTGTGTGTGTTGTCGGTGTGTGTGTGTGTGTGTGTTGTCGGTGTGTGTGTGTGTGTGTGTGTGTGTCGGTGTGTGTGTGTTGTCGGTGTGTGTGTGTGTGTGTGTGTTGTCGGTGTGTGTGTGTGTGTGTTGTCTGTGTGTGTGTGTGTGTTGTCGGTGTGTGTGTGTTTATGTGTTGTCGGTGTGTGTGTGTGTGTGTTGTCGGTGTGTGTGTGTGTGTGTTGTCGGTGTGTGTGTGTGTGTGTTGTCGGTGTGTGTGTGTGTGTGTTGTCGGTGTGTGTGTGTGTGTGTTGTCGGTGTGTGTGTGTGTGTGTGTGTTGTCGGTGTGTGTGTGTGTATGTTGTGTGTGTGTGTGGTGTTTGTGTGTGTGTGTGTTGTCGGTGTGTGTGTGTGTGTGTTGTCGGTGTGTGTGTGTGTGTTGTCGGTGTGTGTTTGTTGTTGGTGTGTGTGTGTGTGTGTTGTGTGTGTGTGTGTTGTCGGTGTGTGTGTGTGTGTGTTGTCGGTGTGTGTGTGTGTTGTCGGTGTGTGTGTGTGTGTGTGTGTGTGTGTGTGTGTGTGTGAGTTGTCGGTGTGTGTGTGTGTGTGTTGTCGGTGTGTGTGTGTGTGTGTTGTCAGTGTGTGTGTGTGTGTGTGTTGTCGGTGTGTGTGTGTGTGTGTGTTGTCGGTGTGTGTGTGTGTGTGTGTGTGTGTCGGTGTGTGTGTGTTGTCGGTGTGTGTGTGTGTGTGTGTGTTGTCGGTGTGTGTGTGTGTTGTCGGTGTGTGTGTGTGTGTGTGTGTGTGTGTTGTCGGTGTGTGTGTGTGTGTGTGTTGTCGGTGTGTGTGTGTGTGTGTTGTCAGTGTGTGTGTGTGTTGTCGGTGTGTGTGTGTGTGTGTTGTCGGTGTGTGTGTGTGTGTGTGTGTTGTCGGTGTGTGTGTGTGTGTTGTGTGTGTGTGTGTGTTGTCGGTGTGTGTGTGTGTGTGTTGTCGGTGTGTGTGTGTGTGTGTTGTCGGTGTGTGTGTGTGTGTGTTGTCGGTGTGTGTGTGTGTGTGTTGTCGGTGTGTGTGTGTGTGTTGTCGGTGTGTGTGTGTGTGTGTTGTGTGTGTGTGTGTTGTTTGTGTGTGTGTGTGTTGTCGGTGTGTGTGTGTGTGTGTGTGTGTGGTCGGTGTGTGTGTGTGTGTGTGTGTGTGTGTGTGTGTGTGTGTGTGTGTGTGTGTGTGTGTGTGTGTGTTGTCGGTTTGTGTGTGTGTGTGTGTTGCCGGTGTGTGTGCGTGTGTTGTCGGTGTGTGTGTGTGTGTGTTGTCGGTGTGTGTGTGTGTGTGTGTGTGTTGTCGGTGTGTGTGTGTGTTGTCGGTGTGTGTGTGTGTGTGTTGTCGGTGTGTTGTCGGTGTGTGTGTGTGTTGTCAGTGTGTGTGTGTGTGTGTTGTCGGTGTGTGTGTGTGTGTGTTGTCGGTGTGTGTGTGTGTGTGTGTGTGTGTGTGTGTTGTCGGTGTGTGTGTGTGTTGCCGGTGTGTGTGTGTGTGTGTTGTCGGTGTGTGTGTGTGTGTGTTGTCGGTGTGTGTGTGTGTGTGTTGTCGGTGTGTGTGTGTGTGTGTTGTCGGTGTGTGTGTGTGTGTTGTCGGTGTGTGTGTGTGTGTGTTGTCGGTGTGTTGTCGGTGTGTGTGTGTGTGTTGTCGGTGTGTGTGTGTGTGTTGTCTGTGTGTGTATGTGTTTATGTGTTGTCGGTGTGTGTGTGTGTTGTCGGTGTGTGTGTGTGTGTGTTGTCAGTGTGTGTGTGTGTGTGTTGTCGGTGTGTGTGTGTTTATGTGTTGTCGGTGTGTGTGTGTGTGTGTTGTCGGTGTGTGTGTGTGTGTGTGTTGTCGGTGTGTGTGTGTGTTGTCGGTGTGTGTGTGTGTGTTGTCGGTGTGTGTGTGTTGTCGGTGTGTGTGTGTGTGTGTGTTGTCGGTGTGTGTGTGTGTGTGTTGTCGGTGTGTGTGTGTGTGTGTTGTCGGTGTGTGTGTGTGTGTGTTGTCGGTGTGTGTGTGTGTGTGTTGTCGGTGTGTGTGTGTGTGTGTTGTCGGTGTGTGTGTGTGTGTGTGTGTTGTCGGTGTGTGTGTGTGTATGTTGTGTGTGTGTGTGGTGTTTGTGTGTGTGTGTGTTGTCGGTGTGTGTGTGTGTGTGTTGTCGGTGTGTGTGTGTGTGTTGTCGGTGTGTGTGTGTGTGTGTTGTCGGTGTGTGTGTGTGTGTTGTCGGTGTGTGTTTGTTGTTGTGTGTGTGTGTGTGTGTGTGTGTGTGTGTGTTGTCGGTGTGTGTGTGTGTGTGTTGTCGGTGTGTGTGTGTGTGTCGGTGTGTGTGTGTGTGTTGTGTGTGTGTGTGTGTGAGTTGTCGGTGTGTGTGTGTGTGTGTTGTCGGTGTGTGTGTGTGTGTGTTGTCAGTGTGTGTGTGTGTGTGTGTTGTCGGTGTGTGTGTGTGTGTGTGTTGTCGGTGTGTGTGTGTGTGTGTGTGTTGTCGGTGTGTGTGTGTTGTCGGTGTGTGTGTGTGTGTGTGTGTTGTCGGTGTGTGTGTGTGTGTGTTGTCTGTGTGTGTGTGTGTGTTGTCGGTGTGTGTGTGTTTATGTGTTGTCGGTGTGTGTGTGTGTGTGTTGGCGGTGTGTGTGTGTGTGTTGGCGGTGTGTGTGTGTGTGTGTTGTCGGTGTGTGTGTGTGTTGTCGGTGTGTGTGTGTGTGTGTGTGTGTGTGTGTGTGTGTGTTGTCGGTGTGTGTGTGTGTTGTCGGTGTGTATGTGTGTGTGTGTTGTCGGTGTGTGTGTGTGTGTGTGTTGTCGGTGTGTGTGTGTGTGTTGTCAGTGTGTGTGTGTGTGTGTTGTCGGTGTGTGTGTGTGTGTGTTGTCGGTGTGTGTGTGTGTTTGTGTGTGTGTGTGTTGTCGGTGTGTGTGTTGTCTGAGTGTGTGTGTGTGTGTGTGTGTTGTCGGTGTGTGTGTGTTGTCGGTGTGTGTGTGTGTGTGTGTGTTGTCGGTGTGTGTGTGTGTGTGTGTGTGTGTGTTGTCGGTGTGTGTGTGTGTGTGTTGTCGGTGTGTGTGTGTGTGTGTTGTCAGTGTGTGTGTGTGTGTGTGTTGTCGGTGTGTGTGTGTGTGTGTTGTCGGTGTGTGTGTGTGTGTGTGTTGTCGGTGTGTGTGTGTTGTGGGTGTGTGTGTGTGTGTGTTTTCGGTGTGTGTGTGTGTGTTGCTGGTGTTTGTGTGTGTGTGTGTTGTCGATGTGTGTGTGTGTGTGTTGTCGGTGTGTGTGTGTGTGTGTGTGTGTGGTGTGTGTGTGTGTGTGTGTGTTGTCGGTGTGTGTGTGTGTGTGTGTGTTGTCGGTGTGTGTGTGTGTGTTGTGTGTGTGTGTGTGTTGTCGGTGTGTGTGTGTGTGTGTTGTCGGTGTGTGTGTGTGTGTGTTGTCGGTGTGTGTGTGTGTGTGTTGTCGGTGTGTGTGTGTGTGTGTTGTCGGTGTGTGTGTGTGTGTTGTCGTGTGTGTGTGTGTGTGTTGTCGGTGTGTGTGTGTGTGTGTGTGTGTGTGTGTGTGTGTGTGTGTGTGTGTGTGTGTGTGTGGTGTGTGTGTGTGTGTGTGTGTTGTCGGTGTGTGTGTGTGTGTGTTGTCGGTGTGTGTGTGTGTGTGTGTCGGTGTGTGTGTGTGTGTGTTGTCGGTGTGTGTGTGTGTGTGTTGTCGGTGTGTGTGTGTGTGTTGTCGGTGTGTGTGTGTGTGTGTTGTGTGTGTGTGTGTGTGTGTGTGTGTGTGTGTTGTGGGTGTGTGTGTGTGTGTGTGTTGTCGGTGTGTGTGTGTGTGTGTGTTGCGGTGTGTGTGTGTGTGTTGTCGGTGTGTGTGTGTGTGTGTTGTCGGTGTGTGTGTGTGTGTGTGTGTGTTGTCGTGTGTGTGTGTGTCGGTGTGTGTGTGTGTGTGTGTGTTGTCGGTGTGTGTGTGGTGTGTTGTCGTGTGTGTGTGTGTGTTGTCGGTGTGTGTGTGTGTGTGTTGTCGGTGTGTGTGTGTGTGTGTTGCGGTGTGTGTGTGTGTGTGGTGTGTGTGTGTGTGTGTGTGTGTGTGTGTGTGTTGTCGTGTGTGTGTGTGTGTGTGTGTGTGTGTGTGTGTTGTCGGTGTGTGTGTGTGTTGTCGGTGTGTGTGTGTGTGTGTGTCTGTGTGTGTGTGTGTGTGTGTGTGTTGTCGGTGTGTGTGTGTGTGTGTTGTCGGTGTGTGTGTGTGTGTGTTGTCGGTGTGTGTGTGTGTGTGTTGTCGTGTGTGTGTGTGTGTGTGTGTGTGTGTTGTCGGTGTGTGTGTTGTCTGAGTGTGTGTGTGTGTGTGTGTGTTGTCGGTGTGTGTGTGTTGTCGGTGTGTGTGTGTGTGTGTGTTGTCGGTGTGTGTGTGTGTGTGTGTGTGTGTGTTGTCGGTGTGTGTGTGTGTGTGTGTTGTCGGTGTGTGTGTGTGTGTGTTGTCAGTGTGTGTGTGTGTGTGTGTTGTCGGTGTGTGTGTGTGTGTGTTGTCGGTGTGTGTGTGTGTGTGTGTTGTCGGTGTGTGTGTGTTGTGGGTGTGTGTGTGTGTGTGTTTTCGGTGTGTGTGTGTGTGTTGCTGGTGTTTGTGTGTGTGTGTGTTGTCGATGTGTGTGTGTGTGTGTTGTCGGGGTGTGTGTGTGTGTGTGTGTGTGTGTGTGTGTGTGTGTGTGTGTGTGTGTGTGTTGTCGGTGTGTGTGTGTGTGTGTGTGTTGTCGGTGTGTGTGTGTGTGTTGTGTGTGTGTGTGTGTTGTCGGTGTGTGTGTGTGTGTGTTGTCGGTGTGTGTGTGTGTGTGTTGTCGGTGTGTGTGTGTGTGTGTTGTCGGTGTGTGTGTGTGTGTGTTGTCGGTGTGTGTGTGTGTGTCGGTGTGTGTGTGTGTGTGTTGTGTGTGTGTGTGTTGTTTGTGTGTGTGTGTGTTGTCGGTGTGTGTGTGTGTGTGTGTGTCGGTGTGTGTGTGTGTGTGTGTGTGTGTGTGTGTGTGTGTGTGTGTGTGTGTGTGTGTGTGTGTGTGTGTGTGTGTGTCGTGTGTTGTCGGTGTGTGTGTGTGTGTGTTGCCGGTGTGTGTGTGTGTGTTGTCGGTGTGTGTGTGTGTGTGTTGTCGGTGTGTGTGTGTGTGTGTGTGTGTTGTCGGTGTGTGTGTGTGTTGTCGGTGTGTGTGTGTGTGTGTTGTCGGTGTGTTGTCGGTGTGTGTGTGTGTTGTCAGTGTGTGTGTGTGTGTGTTGTCGGTGTGTGTGTGTGTGTGTGTTGTCGGTGTGTGTGTGTGTTGTGTGTGTGTGTGTTGTCGGTGTGTGTGTTGTCTGAGTGTGTGTGTGTGTGTGTGTGTTGTCGGTGTGTGTGTGTTGTCGGTGTGTGTGTGTGTGTTGTCGGTGTGTGTGTGTGTGTGTGTGTGTTGTCGGTGTGTGTGTGTGTGTGTTGTCGGTGTGTGTGTGTGTGTGTTGTCAGTGTGTGTGTGTGTGTGTGTGTGTCGTGTGTCGGTGTGTGTGTGTGTGTTGTCGGAGTGTGTGTGTGTGTGTTGTCGGTGTGTGTGTGTGTGTGTCGGTGTGTGTCGGTGTGTGTGTGTGTGTGTGTGTGTGTGTTGTCGGTGTGTGTGTGTGTGTGTGTTGTCGGTGTGTGTGTGTGTGTGTTGTCAGTGTGTGTGTGTGTGTGTGTTGTCGGTGTGTGTGTGTGTGTGTTGTCGGTGTGTGTGTGTGTGTGTGTGTGTCGGTGTGTGTGTGTTGTGGGTGTGTGTGTGTGTGTGTTGTTCGGTGTGTGTGTGTGTGTTGCGGTGTTGTGTGTGTGTGTGTGTTGTCGGTGTGTGTGTGTGTGTGTTGTCGGTGTGTGTGTGTGTGTGTGTGTGTGTGTGTGTGTGTGTGTGTGTGTGTGTGTGTGTTGTCGGTGTGTGTGTGTGTGTGTGTGTTGTCGGTGTGTGTGTGTGTGTGTTGTCGGTGTGTGTGTGTGTGTGTTGTCGGTGTGTGTGTGTGTGTGTTGTCGGTGTGTGTGTGTGTGTGTTGTCGGTGTGTGTGTGTGTGTTGTCGGTGTGTGTGTGTGTGTGTTGTGTGTGTGTGTGTTGTTTGTGTGTGTGTGTGTTGTCGGTGTGTGTGTGTGTGTGTGTGTGTCGGTGTGTGTGTGTGTGTGTGTGTGTGTGTGTGTGTGTGTGTGTGTGTGTGTGTGTGTGTGTGTGTGTGTGTGTGTGTGTGTGTGTGTGTTGTCGGTGTTTGTGTGTGTGTGTGTTGCCGGTGTGTGTGTGTGTGTTGTCGGTGTGTGTGTGTGTGTGTTGTCGGTGTGTGTGTGTGTGTGTGTGTGTTGTCGGTGTGTGTGTGTGTGTGTTGTCGGTGTTTTGTCGGTGTGTGTGTGTGTTGTCAGTGTGTGTGTGTGTGTGTTGTCGGTGTGTGTGTGTGTGTGTTGTCGGTGTGTGTGTGTGTTGTGTGTGTGTGTGTTGTCGGTGTGTGTGTTGTCTGAGTGTGTGTGTGTGTGTGTGTGTGTTGTCGGTGTGTGTGTGTTGTCGGTGTGTGTGTGTGTTGTCGGTGTGTGTGTGTGTGTGTGTGTGTTGTCGGTGTGTGTGTGTGTGTGTTGTCGGTGTGTGTGTGTGTGTGTTGTCAGTGTGTGTGTGTGTGTGTGTTGTCGGTGTGTGTGTGTGTCTGTTGTCGGTGTGTGTGTGTGTGTGTTGTCGGTGTGTTTGTGTTGTGGGTGTGTGTGTGTGTGTGTTTTCGGTGTGTGTGTGTGTGTTGCTGGTGTTTGCGTGTGTGTGTTGTCGATGTGTGTGTGTGTGTGTTGTCGGTGTGTGTGTGTGTGTTGTCGGTGTGTGTTTGTTGTTGGTGTGTGTGTGTGTGTGTTGTGTGTGTGTGTGTTGTCGGTGTGTGTGTGTGTGTGTTGTCGGTGTGTGTGTGTTGTCGGTGTGTGTGTGTGTGTGTGTGTGTGTGTGTGTGTGTGTGTTGTCGGTGTGTGTGTGTGTGTGTTGTCGGTGTGTGTGTGTGTGTGTTGTCAGTGTGTGTGTGTGTGTGTGTTGTCGGTGTGTGTGTGTGTGTGTGTTGTCGGTGTGTGTGTGTGTGTGTGTGTTGTCGGTGTGTGTGTGTTGTCGGTGTGTGTGTGTGTGTGTGTGTTGTCGGTGTGTGTGTGTGTGTGTTGTCTGTGTGTGTGTGTGTGTTGTCGGTGTGTGTGTGTTTATGTGTTGTCGGTGTGTGTGTGTGTGTGTTGGCGGTGTGTGTGTGTGTGTTGTCGGTGTGTGTGTGTGTGTGTTGTCGGTGTGTGTGTGTGTGTTGTCGGTGTGTGTTTGTTGTTGGTGTGTGTGTGTGTGTGTTGTGTGTGTGTGTGTTGTCGGTGTGTGTGTGTGTGTGTTGTCGGTGTGTGTGTGTTGTCGGTGTGTGTGTGTGTGTGTGTGTGTGTGTGTGTGTGTTGTCGGTGTGTGTGTGTGTGTGTTGTCGGTGTGTGTGTGTGTGTGTTGTCAGTGTGTGTGTGTGTGTGTGTTGTCGGTGTGTGTGTGTGTGTGTGTTGTCGGTGTGTGTGTGTGTGTGTGTGTTGTCGGTGTGTGTGTGTTGTTGGTGTGTGTGTGTGTGTGTGTGTTGTCGGTGTGTGTGTGTGTGTGTTGTCTGTGTGTGTGTGTGTGTTGTCGGTGTGTGTGTGTTTATGTGTTGTCGGTGTGTGTGTGTGTGTGTTGGCGGTGTGTGTGTGTGTGTTGGCGGTGTGTGTGTGTGTGTGTTGTCGGTGTGTGTGTGTGTTGTCGGTGTGTGTGTGTGTGTGTGTGTGTGTGTGTGTGTTGTCGGTGTGTGTGTGTGTTGTCGGTGTGTATGTGTGTGTGTGTTGTCGGTGTGTGTGTGTGTGTGTGTTGTCGGTGTGTGTGTGTGTGTTGTCAGTGTGTGTGTGTGTGTGTTGTCGGTGTGTGTGTGTGTGTGTTGTCGGTGTGTGTGTGTGTTGTGTGTGTGTGTGTTGTCGGTGTGTGTGTTGTCTGAGTGTGTGTGTGTGTGTGTGTGTTGTCGGTGTGTGTGTGTTGTCGGTGTGTGTGTGTGTGTGTGTTGTCGGTGTGTGTGTGTGTGTGTGTGTGTGTGTTGTCGGTGTGTGTGTGTGTGTGTGTTGTCGGTGTGTGTGTGTGTGTGTTGTCAGTGTGTGTGTGTGTGTGTGTTGTCGGTGTGTGTGTGTGTGTGTTGTCGGTGTGTGTGTGTGTGTGTGTTGTCGGTGTGTGTGTGTTGTGGGTGTGTGTGTGTGTGTGTTTTCGGTGTGTGTGTGTGTGTTGCTGGTGTTTGTGTGTGTGTGTGTTGTCGGTGTGTGTGTGTGTGTGTTGTCGGTGTGTGTGTGTGTGTGTGTGTGTGTGTGTGTGTGTGTGTGTTGTCGGTGTGTGTGTGTGTCTGTTGTCGGTGTGTGTGTGTGTGTGTTGTCGGTGTGTTTGTGTTGTGGGTGTGTGTGTGTGTGTGTTTTCGGTGTGTGTGTGTGTGTTGCTGGTGTTTGCGTGTGTGTGTTGTCGATGTGTGTGTGTGTGTGTTGTCGGTGTGTGTGTGTGTGTTGTCGGTGTGTGTTTGTTGTTGGTGTGTGTGTGTGTGTGTTGTGTGTGTGTGTGTTGTCGGTGTGTGTGTGTGTGTGTTGTCGGTGTGTGTGTGTTGTCGGTGTGTGTGTGTGTGTGTGTGTGTGTGTGTGTGAGTTGTCGGTGTGTGTGTGTGTGTGTTGTCGGTGTGTGTGTGTGTGTGTTGTCAGTGTGTGTGTGTGTGTGTGTTGTCGGTGTGTGTGTGTGTGTGTGTTGTCGGTGTGTGTGTGTGTGTGTGTGTTGTCGGTGTGTGTGTGTTGTCGGTGTGTGTGTGTGTGTGTGTGTGTTGTCGGTGTGTGTGTGTGTGTGTTGTCTGTGTGTGTGTGTGTGTTGTCGGTGTGTGTGTGTTTATGTGTTGTCGGTGTGTGTGTGTGTGTGTTGGCGGTGTGTGTGTGTGTGTTGTCGGTGTGTGTGTGTGTGTGTTGTCGGTGTGTGTGTGTGTGTTGTCGGTGTGTGTTTGTTGTTGGTGTGTGTGTGTGTGTGTTGTGTGTGTGTGTGTTGTCGGTGTGTGTGTGTGTGTGTTGTCGGTGTGTGTGTGTTGTCGGTGTGTGTGTGTGTGTGTGTGTGTGTGTGTGTGAGTTGTCGGTGTGTGTGTGTGTGTGTTGTCGGTGTGTGTGTGTGTGTGTTGTCAGTGTGTGTGTGTGTGTGTGTTGTCGGTGTGTGTGTGTGTGTGTGTTGTCGGTGTGTGTGTGTGTGTGTGTGTTGTCGGTGTGTGTGTGTTGTCGGTGTGTGTGTGTGTGTGTGTGTTGTCGGTGTGTGTGTGTGTGTGTTGTCTGTGTGTGTGTGTGTGTTGTCGGTGTGTGTGTGTTTATGTGTTGTCGGTGTGTGTGTGTGTGTGTTGGCGGTGTGTGTGTGTGTGTTGGCGGTGTGTGTGTGTGTGTGTTGTCGGTGTGTGTGTGTGTTGTCGGTGTGTGTGTGTGTGTGTGTGTGTGTGTGTGTGTTGTCGGTGTGTGTGTGTGTTGTCGGTGTGTATGTGTGTGTGTGTTGTCGGTGTGTGTGTGTGTGTGTGTTGTCGGTGTGTGTGTGTGTGTTGTCAGTGTGTGTGTGTGTGTGTGTTGTCGGTGTGTGTGTGTGTGTGTTGTCGGTGTGTGTGTGTGTTGTGTGTGTGTGTGTTGTCGGTGTGTGTGTTGTCTGAGTGTGTGTGTGTGTGTGTGTGTTGTCGGTGTGTGTGTGTTGTCGGTGTGTGTGTGTGTGTGTGTTGTCGGTGTGTGTGTGTGTGTGTGTGTGTGTGTTGTCGGTGTGTGTGTGTGTGTGTGTTGTCGGTGTGTGTGTGTGTGTGTTGTAAGTGTGTGTGTGTGTGTGTGTTGTCGGTGTGTGTGTGTGTGTGTTGTCGGTGTGTGTGTGTGTGTGTTGTCGGTGTGTGTGTGTTGTGGGTGTGTGTGTGTGTGTGTTTTCGGTGTGTGTGTGTGTGTTGCTGGTGTTTGTGTGTGTGTGTGTTGTCGATGTGTTTGTGTGTGTGTTGTCGGTGTGTGTGTGTGTGTGTGTGTGTGTGTGTGTGTGTGTGTGTGTGTGTGTGTGTGTGTCGGTGTGTGTGTGTGTGTGTGTGTTGTCGGTGTGTGTGTGTGTGTTGTCGGTGTGTGTGTGTGTGTGTGTGTTGTCGGTGTGTGTGTGTGTGTTGTGTGTGTGTGTGTGTTGTCGGTGTGTGTGTGTGTGTGTTGTCGGTGTGTGTGTGTGTGTGTTGTCGGTGTGTGTGTGTGTGTGTTGTCGGTGTGTGTGTGTGTGTGTTGTCGGTGTGTGTGTGTGTGTTGTCGGTGTGTGTGTGTGTGTGTTGTGTGTGTGTGTGTTGTTTGTGTGTGTGTGTGTTGTCGGTGTGTGTGTGTGTGTGTGTGGTCGGTGTGTGTGTGTGTGTGTGGTGTGTGTGTGTGTGTGTGTGTGTGTGTGTGTGTGTGTGTGTGTGTGTGTGTGTGTGTGTGTGTTGTCGGTGTGTGTGTGTGTGTGTGTTGCCGGTGTGTGTGCGTGTGTTGTCGGTGTGTGTGTGTGTGTGTTGTCGGTGTGTGTGTGTGTGTGTGTGTGTTGTCGGTGTGTGTGTGTGTTGTCGGTGTGTGTGTGTGTGTGTTGTCGGTGTGTTGTCGGTGTGTGTGTGTGTTGTCAGTGTGTGTGTGTGTGTGTTGTCGGTGTGTGTGTGTGTGTGTGTTGTCGGTGTGTGTGTGTGTGTGTGTGTGTGTGTTGTCGGTGTGTGTGTGTGTTGCCGGTGTGTGTGTGTGTGTGTTGTCGGTGTGTGTGTGTGTGTGTTGTCGGTGTGTGTGTGTGTGTGTTGTCGGTGTTGTGTGTGTGTGTTGTCGGTGTGTGTGTGTGTGTTGTCGGTGTGTGTGTGTGTTGTCGGTGTGTTGTCGGTGTGTGTGTGTGTGTTGTCGGTGTGTGTGTGTGTGTTGTCTGTGTGTGTATGTGTTTATGTGTTGTCGGTGTGTGTGTGTGTTGTCGGTGTGTGTGTGTGTGTGTTGTCAGTGTGTGTGTGTGTGTGTTGTCGGTGTGTGTGTGTTTATGTGTTGTCGGTGTGTGTGTGTGTGTGTTGTCGGTGTGTGTGTGTGTGTGTGTTGTCGGTGTGTGTGTGTGTTGTCGGTGTGTGTGTGTGTGTTGTCGGTGTGTGTGTGTTGTCGGTGTGTGTGTGTGTGTGTGTTGTCGGTGTGTGTGTGTGTGTGTGTTGTCGGTGTGTGTGTGTGTGTGTTGTCGGTGTGTGTGTGTGTGTGTTGTCGGTGTGTGTGTGTGTGTGTTGTCGTGTGTGTGTGTGTGTGTGTTGTCGGTGTGTGTGTGTGTGTGTTGTCGGTGTGTGTGTGTGTATGTTGTGTGTGTGTGTGGTGTTTGTGTGTGTGTGTGTTGTCGGTGTGTGTGTGTGTCTGTTGTCGGTGTGTGTGTGTGTGTTGTCGGTGTGTGTGTGTGTGTGTTGTCGGTGTGTGTGTGTGTGTGTTGTCGGTGTGTGTGTGTGTTGTGTGTGTGTGTGTTGTCGGTGTGTGTGTTGTCTGAGTGTGTGTGTGTGTGTGTGTGTTGTCGGTGTGTGTGTGTTGTCGGTGTGTGTGTGTGTGTTGTCGGTGTGTGTGTGTGTGTGTGTGTGTTGTCGGTGTGTGTGTGTGTGTGTTGTCGGTGTGTGTGTGTGTGTGTTGTCGGTGTGTTGTCGGTGTGTGTGTGTGTGTTGTCAGTGTGTGTGTGTGTGTGTTGTCGGTGTGTGTGTGTGTGTGTTGTCGGTGTGTGTGTGTGTTGTGTGTGTGTGTGTTGTCGGTGTGTGTGTTGTCTGAGTGTGTGTGTGTGTGTGTGTGTTGTCGGTGTGTGTGTGTTGTCGGTGTGTGTGTGTGTGTGTGTTGTCGGTGTTTGTGTGTGTGTGTGTGTGTGTTGTCGGTGTGTGTGTGTGTGTGTGTTGTCGGTGTGTGTGTGTGTGTGTTGTCAGTGTGTGTGTGTGTGTGTGTTGTCGGTGTGTGTGTGTGTGTGTTGTCGGTGTGTGTGTGTGTGTGTTGTCGGTGTGTTTGTGTTGTGGGTGTGTGTGTGTGTGTGTGTTTTCGGTGTGTGTGTGTGTGTTGCTGGTGTTTGCGTGTGTGTGTTGTCGATGTGTGTGTGTGTGTGTTGTCGGTGTGTGTGTGTGTGTGTGTGTGTGTGTGTGTGTGTGTGTGTTGTCGGTGTGTGTGTGTGTGTGTGTTGTCGGTGTGTGTGTGTGAGTTGTGTGTGTGTGTGTGTTGTCGGTGTGTGTGTGTGTGTGTTGTCGGTGTGTGTGTGTGTGTGTTGTCGGTGTGTGTGTGTGTGTGTTGTGCGTGTGTGTGTTGTTTGTGTGTGTGTGTGTTGTCGGTGTGTGTGTGTGTGTGTGTTGTGTGTGTGTGTGTGTGTGTGTGTGTGTGTGTGTGTGTGTGTGTGTGTGTGTGTGTGTGTGTGTGTGTGTGTGTGTGTGTGTGTGTGTGTGTTGTCGGTGTGTGTGTGTGTGTTGTCGGTGTGTGTGTGTGTTGCCGGTGTGTGTGTGTGTGTGTTGTCGGTGTGTGTGTGTGTGTGTTGTCGGTGTGTGTGTGTGTGTGTTGTCGGTGTGTGTGTGTGTGTGTGTGTTGTCGGTGTGTGTGTGTGTGTTGTCGGTGTGTGTGTGTGTGTGTTGTCGGTGTGTTGTCGGTGTGTGTGTGTGTGTTGTCGGTGTGTGTGTGTGTGTTGTCTGTGTGTGTATGTGTTTATGTGTTGTCGGTGTGTGTGTGTGTTGTCGGTGTGTGTGTGTGTGTGTTGTCAGTGTGTGTGTGTGTGTGTTGTCGGTGTGTGTGTGTTTATGTGTTGTCGGTGTGTGTGTGTGTGTGTTGTCGGTGTGTGTGTGTGTGTGTGTTGTCGGTGTGTGTGTGTGTTGTCGGTGTGTGTGTGTGTGTGTTGTCGGTGTGTGTGTGTTGTCGGTGTGTGTGTGTGTGTGTGTTGTCGGTGTGTGTGTGTGTGTGTTGTCGGTGTGTGTGTGTGTGTGTTGTCGGTGTGTGTGTGTGTGTGTTGTCGGTGTGTGTGTGTGTGTGTTGTCGGTGTGTGTGTGTGTGTGTTGTCGGTGTGTGTGTGTGTGTGTGTGTGTTGTCGGTGTGTGTGTGTGTATGTTGTGTGTGTGTGTGGTGTTTGTGTGTGTGTGTGTTGTCGGTGTGTGTGTGTGTCTGTTGTCGGTGTGTGTGTGTGTGTTGTCGGTGTGTGTGTGTGTTGTCGGTGTGTGTGTGTGTGTTGTCGGTGTGTGTTTGTTGTTGGTGTGTGTGTGTGTGTGTTGTGTGTGTGTGTGTTGTCGGTGTGTGTGTGTGTGTGTTGTCGGTGTGTGTGTGTTGTCGGTGTGTGTGTGTGTGTGTGTGTGTGTGTGTGTGTGAGTTGTCGGTGTGTGTGTGTGTGTGTTGTCGGTGTGTGTGTGTGTGTGTTGTCAGTGTGTGTGTGTGTGTGTGTTGTCGGTGTGTGTGTGTGTGTGTGTTGTCGGTGTGTGTGTGTGTGTGTGTGTTGTCGGTGTGTGTGTGTTGTCGGTGTGTGTGTGTGTGTGTGTGTTGTCGGTGTGTGTGTGTGTGTGTTGTCTGTGTGTGTGTGTGTGTTGTCGGTGTGTGTGTGTTTATGTGTTGTCGGTGTGTGTGTGTGTGTGTTGGCGGTGTGTGTGTGTGTGTTGGCGGTGTGTGTGTGTGTGTGTTGTCGGTGTGTGTGTGTGTTGTCGGTGTGTGTGTGTGTGTGTGTGTGTGTGTGTGTGTTGTCGGTGTGTGTGTGTGTTGTCGGTGTGTATGTGTGTGTGTGTTGTCGGTGTGTGTGTGTGTGTGTGTTGTCGGTGTGTGTGTGTGTGTTGTCAGTGTGTGTGTGTGTGTGTTGTCGGTGTGTGTGTGTGTGTGTTGTCGGTGTGTGTGTGTGTTGTGTGTGTGTGTGTTGTCGGTGTGTGTGTTGTCTGAGTGTGTGTGTGTGTGTGTGTGTTGTCGGTGTGTGTGTGTTGTCGGTGTGTGTGTGTGTGTGTGTTGTCGGT
Source organism: Salmo salar (assembly GCF_965601325.2). Taxonomy (NCBI): domain Eukaryota; kingdom Metazoa; phylum Chordata; class Actinopteri; order Salmoniformes; family Salmonidae; genus Salmo; species Salmo salar. The sequence goes on from NW_027675490.1 coordinate 118,864, forward strand.
GTGTGTGTGTGTGTGTGTGTGTGTGTTGTCGGTGTGTGTGTGTGTGTGTGTTGTCGGTGTGTGTGTGTGTGTGTTGTCAGTGTGTGTGTGTGTGTGTGTGTGTTGTCGGTGTGTGTGTGTGTGTGTTGTCGGTGTGTGTGTGTGTGTGTGTTGTCGGTGTGTGTGTGTTGTGGGTGTGTGTGTGTGTGTGTTTTCGGTGTGTGTGTGTGTGTTGCTGGTGTTTGTGTGTGTGTGTGTTGTCGATGTGTGTGTGTGTGTGTTGTCGGTGTGTGTGTGTGTGTGTGTGTGTGTGTGTGTGTGTGTGTGTGTGTGTGTGTGTGTTGTCGGTGTGTGTGTGTGTGTGTGTGTTGTCGGTGTGTGTGTGTGTGTTGTGTGTGTGTGTGTGTTGTCGGTGTGTGTGTGTGTGTGTTGTCGGTGTGTGTGTGTGTGTGTTGTCGGTGTGTGTGTGTGTTGTCGGTGTGTGTGTGTGTGTGTTGTCGGTGTGTGTGTGTGTGTTGTCGGTGTGTGTGTGTGTGTTGTGTGTGTGTGTGTTGTTTGTGTGTGTGTGTGTTGTCGGTGTGTGTGTGTGTGTGTGTGTGTGGTCGGTGTGTGTGTGTGTGTGTGTGTGTGTGTGTGTGTGTGTGTGTGTGTGTGTGTGTGTGTGTGTGTGTGTGTGTGTGTGTGTGTGTGTGTGTGTGTTGTCGGTGTGTGTGTGTGTGTGTGTTGCCGGTGTGTGTGCGTGTGTTGTCGGTGTGTGTGTGTGTGTGTTGTCGGTGTGTGTGTGTGTTGTCGGTGTGTGTGTGTGTGTGTTGTCGGTGTGTTGTCGGTGTGTGTGTGTGTTGTCAGTGTGTGTGTGTGTGTGTTGTCGGTGTGTGTGTGTGTGTGTTGTCGGTGTGTGTGTGTGTGTGTGTGTGTGTGTTGTCGGTGTGTGTGTGTGTTGCCGGTGTGTGTGTGTGTGTGTTGTCGGTGTGTGTGTGTGTGTGTTGTCGGTGTGTGTGTGTGTGTGTTGTCGGTGTGTGTGTGTGTGTGTTGTCGGTGTGTGTGTGTGTGTTGTCGGTGTGTGTGTGTGTGTGTTGTCGGTGTGTTGTCGGTGTGTGTGTGTGTGTTGTCGGTGTGTGTGTGTGTGTTGTCTGTGTGTGTATGTGTTTATGTGTTGTCGGTGTGTGTGTGTGTTGTCGGTGTGTGTGTGTGTGTGTTGTCAGTGTGTGTGTGTGTGTGTTGTCGGTGTGTGTGTGTTTATGTGTTGTCGGTGTGTGTGTGTGTGTGTTGTCGGTGTGTGGTGTGTGTGTGTTGTCGGTGTGTGTGTGTGTTGTCGGTGTGTGTGTGTGTGTTGTCGGTGTGTGTGTGTTGTCGGTGTGTGTGTGTGTGTGTGTTGTCGGTGTGTGTGTGTGTGTGTTGTCGGTGTGTGTGTGTGTGTGTTGTCGGTGTGTGTGTGTGTGTGTTGTCGGTGTGTGTGTGTGTGTGTTGTCGGTGTGTGTGTGTGTGTGTTGTCGGTGTGTGTGTGTGTGTGTGTGTTGTCGGTGTGTGTGTGTATGTTGTGTGTGTGTGTGGTGTTTGTGTGTGTGTGTGTTGTCGGTGTGTGTGTGTGTCTGTTGTCGGTGTGTGTGTGTGTGTTGTCGGTGTGTGTGTGTGTGTGTTGTCGGTGTGTGTGTGTGTGTTGTCGGTGTGTGTTTGTTGTTGGTGTGTGTGTGTGTGTGTTGTGTGTGTGTGTGTTGTCGGTGTGTGTGTGTGTGTGTTGTCGGTGTGTGTGTGTGTTGTCGGTGTGTGTGTGTGTGTGTGTGTGTGTGTGTGTGTGTGTGAGTTGTCGGTGTGTGTGTGTGTGTGTTGTCGGTGTGTGTGTGTGTGTGTTGTCAGTGTGTGTGTGTGTGTGTGTTGTCGGTGTGTGTGTGTGTGTGTGTTGTCGGTGTGTGTGTGTGTGTGTGTGTTGTCGGTGTGTGTGTGTTGTCGGTGTGTGTGTGTGTGTGTTGTCGGTGTGTGTGTGTGTGTGTTGTCTGTGTGTGTGTGTGTGTTGTCGGTGTGTGTGTGTTTATGTGTTGTCGGTGTGTGTGTGTGTGTGTTGGCGGTGTGTGTGTGTGTGTTGGCGGTGTGTGTGTGTGTGTGTTGTCGGTGTGTGTGTGTGTTGTCGGTGTGTGTGTGTGTGTGTGTGTGTGTGTGTGTGTTGTCGGTGTGTGTGTGTGTTGTCGGTGTGTATGTGTGTGTGTGTTGTCGGTGTGTGTGTGTGTGTGTGTTGTCGGTGTGTGTGTGTGTGTTGTCAGTGTGTGTGTGTGTGTGTTGTCGGTGTGTGTGTGTGTGTGTTGTCGGTGTGTGTGTGTGTTGTGTGTGTGTGTTGTCGGTGTGTGTGTTGTCTGAGTGTGTGTGTGTGTGTGTGTGTTGTCGGTGTGTGTGTGTTGTCGGTGTGTGTGTGTGTGTGTGTTGTCGGTGTGTGTGTGTGTGTGTGTGTGTGTGTTGTCGGTGTGTGTGTGTGTGTGTGTTGTCGGTGTGTGTGTGTGTGTGTTGTCAGTGTGTGTGTGTGTGTGTGTTGTCGGTGTGTGTGTGTGTGTGTTGTCGGTGTGTGTGTGTGTGTGTGTTGTCGGTGTGTGTGTGTTGTGGGTGTGTGTGTGTGTGTGTTTTCGGTGTGTGTGTGTGTTGCTGGTGTTTGTGTGTGTGTGTGTTGTCGATGTGTGTGTGTGTGTGTTGTCGGTGTGTGTGTGTGTGTGTGTGTGTGTGTGTGTGTGTGTGTGTGTGTGTTGTCGGTGTGTGTGTGTGTGTGTGTGTTGTCGGTGTGTGTGTGTGTGTTGTGTGTGTGTGTGTGTTGTCGGTGTGTGTGTGTGTGTGTTGTCGGTGTGTGTGTGTGTGTGTTGTCGGTGTGTGTGTGTGTGTGTTGTCGGTGTGTGTGTGTGTGTGTTGTCGGTGTGTGTGTGTGTGTTGTCGGTGTGTGTGTGTGTGTGTTGTGTGTGTGTGTGTTGTTTGTGTGTGTGTGTGTTGTCGGTGTGTGTGTGTGTGTGTGTGTGTGGTCGGTGTGTGTGTGTGTGTGTGTGTGTGTGTGTGTGTGTGTGTGTGTGTGTGTGTGTGTGTGTGTGTGTGTGTGTGTGTGTGTGTGTGTTGTCGGTGTGTGTGTGTGTGTGTGTTGCCGGTGTGTGTGTGTGTGTTGTCGGTGTGTGTGTGTGTGTGTTGTCGGTGTGTGTGTGTGTGTGTGTGTGTGTGTTGTCGGTGTGTGTGTGTGTTGTCGGTGTGTGTGTGTGTGTGTTGTCGGTGTGTTGTCGGTGTGTGTGTGTGTTGTCAGTGTGTGTGTGTGTGTGTTGTCGGTGTGTGTGTGTGTGTGTGTGTTGTCGGTGTGTGTGTGTGTTGTGTGTGTGTGTGTTGTCGGTGTGTGTGTTGTCTGAGTGTGTGTGTGTGTGTGTGTGTTGTCGGTGTGTGTGTGTTGTCGGTGTGTGTGTGTGTGTTGTCGGTGTGTGTGTGTGTGTGTGTGTGTTGTCGGTGTGTGTGTGTGTGTGTTGTCGGTGTGTGTGTGTGTGTGTTGTCAGTGTGTGTGTGTGTGTGTTGTCAGTGTGTGTGTGTGTGTGTGTGTTGTCGGTGTGTGTGTGTGTGTGTTGTCGGTGTGTGAGTGTGTGTGTGTTGTCAGTGTGTGTGTGTGTGTGTGTGTGTTGTCGGTGTGTGTGTGTGTGTGTGTTGTCGGTGT
>NW_027675490.1:127500-210000 GCF_965601325.2 Salmo salar
TGTATGTGTTTATGTGTTGTCGGTGTGTGTGTGTGTTGTCGGTGTGTGTGTGTGTGTGTTGTCAGTGTGTGTGTGTGTGTGTTGTCGGTGTGTGTGTGTTTATGTGTTGTCGGTGTGTGTGTGTGTGTGTTGTCGGTGTGTGTGTGTGTGTGTGTTGTCGGTGTGTGTGTGTGTTGTCGGTGTGTGTGTGTGTGTTGTCGGTGTGTGTGTGTTGTCGGTGTGTGTGTGTGTGTGTGTTGTCGGTGTGTGTGTGTGTGTGTTGTCGGTGTGTGTGTGTGTGTGTTGTCGGTGTGTGTGTGTGTGTGTTGTCGGTGTGTGTGTGTGTGTGTTGTCGGTGTGTGTGTGTGTGTGTTGTCGGTGTGTGTGTGTGTGTGTGTGTTGTCGGTGTGTGTGTGTGTATGTTGTGTGTGTGTGTGGTGTTTGTGTGTGTGTGTGTTGTCGGTGTGTGTGTGTGTCTGTTGTCGGTGTGTGTGTGTGTGTTGTCGGTGTGTGTGTGTGTGTGTTGTCGGTGTGTGTGTGTGTGTTGTCGGTGTGTGTTTGTTGTTGGTGTGTGTGTGTGTGTGTTGTGTGTGTGTGTGTTGTCGGTGTGTGTGTGTGTGTGTTGTCGGTGTGTGTGTGTGTTGTCGGTGTGTGTGTGTGTGTGTGTGTGGTGTGTGTGTGTGTGAGTTGTCGGTGTGTGTGTGTGTGTGTTGTCGGTGTGTGTGTGTGTGTGTTGTCAGTGTGTGTGTGTGTGTGTGTTGTCGGTGTGTGTGTGTGTGTGTGTTGTCGGTGTGTGTGTGTGTGTGTGTGTTGTCGGTGTGTGTGTGTTGTCGGTGTGTGTGTGTGTGTGTGTGTTGTCGGTGTGTGTGTGTGTGTTTTGTCTGTGTGTGTGTGTGTGTTGTCGGTGTGTGTGTGTTTATGTGTTGTCGGTGTGTGTGTGTGTGTGTTGGCGGTGTGTGTGTGTGTGTTGGCGGTGTGTGTGTGTGTGTGTGTTGTCGGTGTGTGTGTGTGTTGTCGGTGTGTGTGTGTGTGTGTGTGTGTGTGTGTGTGTTGTCGGTGTGTGTGTGTGTTGTCGGTGTGTATGTGTGTGTGTGTTGTCGGTGTGTGTGTGTGTGTGTGTTGTCGGTGTGTGTGTGTGTGTTGTCAGTGTGTGTGTGTGTGTGTTGTCGGTGTGTGTGTGTGTGTGTTGTCGGTGTGTGTGTGTGTTGTGTGTGTGTGTGTTGTCGGTGTGTGTGTTGTCTGAGTGTGTGTGTGTGTGTGTGTGTTGTCGGTGTGTGTGTGTTGTCGGTGTGTGTGTGTGTGTGTGTTGTCGGTGTGTGTGTGTGTGTGTGTGTGTGTTGTCGGTGTGTGTGTGTGTGTGTGTTGTCGGGGTGTGTGTGTGTGTGTTGTCAGTGTGTGTGTGTGTGTGTTGTCGGTGTGTGTGTGTGTGTGTTGTCGGTGTGTGTGTGTGTGTGTGTTGTCGGTGTGTGTGTGTTGTGGGTGTGTGTGTGTGTGTGTTTTCGGTGTGTGTGTGTGTGTTGCTGGTGTTTGTGTGTGTGTGTGTGTTGTCGATGTGTGTGTGTGTGTGTTGTCGGTGTGTGTGTGTGTGTGTGTGTGTGTGTGTGTGTGTGTGTGTGTTGTCGGTGTGTGTGTGTGTGTGTGTGTTGTCGGTGTGTGTGTGTGTGTTGTGTGTGTGTGTGTGTTGTCGGTGTGTGTGTGTGTGTGTTGTCGGTGTGTGTGTGTGTGTGTTGTCGGTGTGTGTGTGTGTGTGTTGTCGGTGTGTGTGTGTGTGTGTTGTCGGTGTGTGTGTGTGTGTTGTCGGTGTGTGTGTGTGTGTGTTGTCGGTGTGTGTGTGTGTTGTGTGTGTGTGTGTTGTCGGTGTGTGTGTTGTCTGAGTGTGTGTGTGTGTGTGTGTGTGTTGTCGCTGTGTGTGTGTTGTCGGTGTGTGTGTGTGTGTGTGTTGTCGGTGTGTGTGTGTGTGTGTGTGTGTGTGTTGTCGGTGTGTGTGTGTGTGTGTGTTGTCGGTGTGTGTGTGTGTGTGTTGTAAGTGTGTGTGTGTGTGTGTGTTGTCGGTGTGTGTGTGTGTGTGTTGTCGGTGTGTGTGTGTGTGTGTGTTGTCGGTGTGTGTGTGTTGTGGGTGTGTGTGTGTGTGTGTTTTCGGTGTGTGTGTGTGTGTTGCTGGTGTTTGTGTGTGTGTGTGTTGTCGATGTGTGTGTGTGTGTGTTGTCGGTGTGTGTGTGTGTGTGTGTGTGTGTGTGTGTGTGTGTGTGTGTGTGTGTGTGTGTGTGTGTGTTGTCGGTGTGTGTGTGTGTGTGTGTGTTGTCGGTGTGTGTGTGTGTGTTGTCGGTGTGTGTGTGTGTGTGTGTGTTGTCGGTGTGTGTGTGTGTGTTGTGTGTGTGTGTGTGTTGTCGGTGTGTGTGTGTGTGTGTTGTCGGTGTGTGTGTGTGTGTGTTGTCGGTGTGTGTGTGTGTGTGTTGTCGGTGTGTGTGTGTGTGTGTTGTCGGTGTGTGTGTGTGTGTTGTCGGTGTGTGTGTGTGTGTGTTGTGTGTGTGTGTGTTGTTTGTGTGTGTGTGTGTTGTCGGTGTGTGTGTGTGTGTGTGTGTGTGGTCGGTGTGTGTGTGTGTGTGTGTGTGTGTGTGTGTGTGTGTGTGTGTGTGTGTGTGTGTGTGTGTGTGTGTGTGTGTGTGTGTGTTGTCGGTGTGTGTGTGTGTGTGTGTTGCCGGTGTGTGTGCGTGTGTTGTCGGTGTGTGTGTGTGTGTGTTGTCGGTGTGTGTGTGTGTGTGTTGTCGGTGTGTGTGTGTGTTGTCGGTGTGTGTGTGTGTGTGTTGTCGGTGTGTTGTCGGTGTGTGTGTGTGTTGTCAGTGTGTGTGTGTGTGTGTTGTCGGTGTGTGTGTGTGTGTGTTGTCGGTGTGTGTGTGTGTGTGTGTGTGTGTGTTGTCGGTGTGTGTTTGTGTTGCCGGTGTGTGTGTGTGTGTGTTGTCGGTGTGTGTGTGTGTGTGTTGTCGGTGTGTGTGTGTGTGTGTTGTCGGTGTGTGTGTGTGTGTGTTGTCGGTGTGTGTGTGTGTGTTGTCGGTGTGTGTGTGTGTGTGTTGTCGGTGTGTTGTCGTTGTGTGTGTGTGTGTTGTCGGTGTGTGTGTGTGTGTTGTCTGTGTGTGTATGTGTTTATGTGTTGTCGGTGTGTGTGTGTGTTGTCGGTGTGTGTGTGTGTGTGTTGTCAGTGTGTGTGTGTGTGTGTTGTCGGTGTGTGTGTGTTTATGTGTTGTCGGTGTGTGTGTGTGTGTGTTGTCGGTGTGTGTGTGTGTGTGTGTTGTCGGTGTGTGTGTGTGTGTGTTGTCGGTGTGTGTGTGTGTGTGTTGTCGGTGTGTGTGTGTGTGTGTTGTCGGTGTGTGTGTGTGTGTGTTGTCGGTGTGTGTGTGTGTGTGTTGTCGGTGTGTGTGTGTGTGTGTGTGTTGTCGGTGTGTGTGTGTGTATGTTGTGTGTGTGTGTGGTGTTTGTGTGTGTGTGTGTTGTCGGTGTGTGTGTGTGTCTGTTGTCGGTGTGTGTGTGTGTGTTGTCGGTGTGTGTGTGTGTGTGTTGTCGGTGTGTGTGTGTGTGTTGTCGGTGTGTGTTTGTTGTTGGTGTGTGTGTGTGTGTGTTGTGTGTGTGTGTGTTGTCGGTGTGTGTGTGTGTGTGTTGTCGGTGTGTGTGTGTGTTGTCGGTGTGTGTGTGTGTGTGTGTGTGTGTGTGTGTGTGTGTGTGTGAGTTGTCGGTGTGTGTGTGTGTGTGTGTTGTCGGTGTGTGTGTGTGTGTGTTGTCAGTGTGTGTGTGTGTGTGTGTTGTCGGTGTGTGTGTGTGTGTGTGTTGTCGGTGTGTGTGTGTGTGTGTGTGTTGTCGGTGTGTGTGTGTTGTCGGTGTGTGTGTGTGTGTGTGTGTTGTCGGTGTGTGTGTGTGTGTGTTGTCTGTGTGTGTGTGTGTGTTGTCGGTGTGTGTGTGTTTATGTGTTGTCGGTGTGTGTGTGTGTGTGTTGGCGGTGTGTGTGTGTGTGTTGGCGGTGTGTGTGTGTGTGTGTTGTCGGTGTGTGTGTGTGTTGTCGGTGTGTGTGTGTGTGTGTGTGTGTGTGTGTGTGTGTGTTGTCGGTGTGTGTGTGTGTTGTCGGTGTGTATGTGTGTGTGTGTTGTCGGTGTGTGTGTGTGTGTGTGTTGTCGGTGTGTGTGTGTGTGTTGTCAGTGTGTGTGTGTGTGTGTTGTCGGTGTGTGTGTGTGTGTGTTGTCGGTGTGTGTGTGTGTTGTGTGTGTGTGTGTTGTCGGTGTGTGTGTTGTCTGAGTGTGTGTGTGTGTGTGTGTGTTGTCGGTGTGTGTGTGTTGTCGGTGTGTGTGTGTGTGTGTGTTGTCGGTGTGTGTGTGTGTGTGTGTGTGTGTTGTCGGTGTGTGTGTGTGTGTGTGTTGTCGGTGTGTGTGTGTGTGTGTTGTCAGTGTGTGTGTGTGTGTGTGTTGTCGGTGTGTGTGTGTGTGTGTTGTCGGTGTGTGTGTGTGTGTGTGTTGTCGGTGTGTGTGTGTTGTGGGTGTGTGTGTGTGTGTGTTTTCGGTGTGTGTGTGTGTGTTGCTGGTGTTTGTGTGTGTGTGTGTTGTCGATGTGTGTGTGTGTGTGTTGTCGGTGTGTGTGTGTGTGTGTGTGTGTGTGTGTGTGTGTGTTGTCGGTGTGTGTGTGTGTGTGTGTGTTGTCGGTGTGTGTGTGTGTGTTGTGTGTGTGTGTGTGTTGTCGGTGTGTGTGTGTGTGTTGTCGGTGTGTGTGTGTGTGTGTTGTCGGTGTGTGTGTGTGTGTGTTGTCGGTGTGTGTGTGTGTGTGTTGTCGGTGTGTGTGTGTGTGTTGTCGGTGTGTGTGTGTGTGTGTTGTGTCTGTGTGTGTTGTTTGTGTGTGTGTGTGTTGTCGGTGTGTGTGTGTGTGTGTGTGTGTGGTCGGTGTGTGTGTGTGTGTGTGTGTGTGTGTGTGTGTGTGTGTGTGTGTGTGTGTGTGTGTGTGTGTGTGTGTGTGTTGTCGGTGTGTGTGTGTGTGTGTGTTGCCGGTGTGTGTGTGTGTGTTGTCGGTGTGTGTGTGTGTGTGTTGTCGGTGTGTGTGTGTGTGTGTGTGTGTTGTCGGTGTGTGTGTGTGTTGTCGGTGTGTGGTGTGTGTGTTGTCGGTGTGTTGTCGGTGTGTGTGTGTGTTGTCAGTGTGTGTGTGTGTGTGTTGTCGGTGTGTGTGTGTGTGTGTGTGTGTGTTGTCGGTGTGTGTGTGTGTTGTGTGTGTGTGTGTTGTCGGTGTGTGTGTTGTCTGAGTGTGTGTGTGTGTGTGTGTGTTGTCGGTGTGTGTGTGTTGTCGGTGTGTGTGTGTGTGTTGTCGGTGTGTGTGTGTGTGTGTGTGTGTTGTCGGTGTGTGTGTGTGTGTGTTGTCGGTGTGTGTGTGTGTGTGTTGTCAGTGTGTGTGTGTGTGTGTTGTCAGTGTGTGTGTGTGTGTGTGTGTTGTCGGTGTGTGTGTGTGTGTGTTGTCGGTGTGTGTGTGTGTGTGTGTTGTCGGTGTGTGTGTGTGTGTGTGTGTGTGTGTTGTCGGTGTGTGTGTGTGTGTGTGTTGTCGGTGTGTGTGTGTGTGTGTTGTCAGTGTGTGTGTGTGTGTGTGTTGTCGGTGTGTGTGTGTGTGTGTTGTCGGTGTGTGTGTGTGTGTGTGTTGTCGGTGTGTGTGTGTTGTGGGTGTGTGTGTGTGTTTTCGGTGTGTGTGTGTGTGTTGCTGGTGTTTGTGTGTGTGTGTGTTGTCGATGTGTGTGTGTGTGTGTTGTCGGTGTGTGTGTGTGTGTGTGTGTGTGTGTGTGTGTGTGTGTGTGTGTGTGTGTGTGTGTTGTCGGTGTGTGTGTGTGTGTGTGTGTTGTCGGTGTGTGTGTGTGTGTGTTGTCGGTGTGTGTGTGTGTGTGTTGTCGGTGTGTGTGTGTGTGTGTTGTCGGTGTGTGTGTGTGTGTTGTCGGTGTGTGTGTGTGTGTGTTGTGTGTGTGTGTGTTGTTTGTGTGTGTGTGTGTTGTCGGTGTGTGTGTGTGTGTGTGTGTGTGTTGTCGGTGTTTGTGTGTGTGTGTGTTGCCGGTGTGTGTGTGTGTGTTGTCGGTGTGTGTGTGTGTGTGTTGTCGGTGTTTGTGTGTGTGTGTGTTGCCGGTGTGTGTGTGTGTGTTGTCGGTGTGTGTGTGTGTGTGTTGTCGGTGTGTGTGTGTGTGTGTGTGTGTGTCGGTGTGTGTGTGTGTTGTCGGTGTGTGTGTGTGTGTGTTGTCGGTGTTTTGTCGGTGTGTGTGTGTGTTGTCAGTGTGTGTGTGTGTGTGTGTTGTCGGTGTGTGTGTGTGTGTGTTGTCGGTGTGTGTGTGTGTTGTGTGTGTGTGTGTTGTCGGTGTGTGTGTTGTCTGAGTGTGTGTGTGTGTGTGTGTGTTGTCGGTGTGTGTGTGTTGTCGGTGTGTGTGTGTGTGTGTGTTGTCGGTGTGTGTGTGTGTGTGTGTGTGTGTGTTGTCGGTGTGTGTGTGTGTGTGTGTTGTCGGTGTGTGTGTGTGTGTGTTGTCAGTGTGTGTGTGTGTGTGTGTTGTCGGTGTGTGTGTGTGTGTGTTGTCGGTGTGTGTGTGTGTGTGTGTTGTCGGTGTGTGTGTGTTGTGGGTGTGTGTGTGTGTGTGTTTTCGGTGTGTGTGTGTGTGTTGCTGGTGTTTGTGTGTGTGTGTGTGTGTGTGTGTGTGTGTGTGTGTTGTCGGTGTGTGTGTGTGTCTGTTGTCGGTGTGTGTGTGTGTGTGTTGTCGGTGTGTTTGTGTTGTGGGTGTGTGTGTGTGTGTGTTTTCGGTGTGTGTGTGTGTGTTGCTGGTGTTTGCGTGTGTGTGTTGTCGATGTGTGTGTGTGTGTGTTGTCGGTGTGTGTGTGTGTGTTGTCGGTGTGTGTTTGTTGTTGGTGTGTGTGTGTGTGTGTTGTGTGTGTGTGTGTTGTCGGTGTGTGTGTGTGTGTGTTGTCGGTGTGTGTGTGTTGTCGTGTGTGTGTGTGTGTGTGTGTGTGTGTGTGTGTGTGAGTTGTCGGTGTGTGTGTGTGTGTGTTGTCGGTGTGTGTGTGTGTGTGTTGTCAGTGTGTGTGTGTGTGTGTGTTGTCGGTGTGTGTGTGTGTGTGTGTTGTCGGTGTGTGTGTGTGTGTGTGTGTTGTCGGTGTGTGTGTGTTGTCGGTGTGTGTGTGTGTGTGTGTGTTGTCGGTGTGTGTGTGTGTGTGTTGTCTGTGTGTGTGTGTGTGTTGTCGGTGTGTGTGTGTTTATGTGTTGTCGGTGTGTGTGTGTGTGTGTTGGCGGTGTGTGTGTGTGTGTTGTCGGTGTGTGTGTGTGTGTGTTGTCGGTGTGTGTGTGTGTGTTGTCGGTGTGTGTTTGTTGTTGGTGTGTGTGTGTGTGTGTTGTGTGTGTGTGTGTTGTCGGTGTGTGTGTGTGTGTGTTGTCGGTGTGTGTGTGTTGTCGGGTGTGTGTGTGTGTGTGTGTGTGTGTGTGAGTTGTCGGTGTGTGTGTGTGTGTGTTGTCGGTGTGTGTGTGTGTGTGTTGTCAGTGTGTGTGTGTGTGTGTGTTGTCGGTGTGTGTGTGTGTGTGTGTTGTCGGTGTGTGTGTGTGTGTGTGTGTTGTCGGTGTGTGTGTGTTGTCGGTGTGTGTGTGTGTGTGTGTGTTGTCGGTGTGTGTGTGTGTGTGTTGTCTGTGTGTGTGTGTGTGTTGTCGGTGTGTGTGTGTTTATGTGTTGTCGGTGTGTGTGTGTGTGTGTTGGCGGTGTGTGTGTGTGTGTTGGCGGTGTGTGTGTGTGTGTGTTGTCGGTGTGTGTGTGTGTTGTCGGTGTGTGTGTGTGTGGTGTGTGTGTGTTGTCGGTGTGTGTGTGTGTTGTCGGTGTGTATGTGTGTGTGTGTTGTCGGTGTGTGTGTGTGTGTGTGTTGTCGGTGTGTGTGTGTGTGTTGTCAGTGTGTGTGTGTGTGTGTTGTCGGTGTGTGTGTGTGTGTGTTGTCGGTGTGTGTGTGTGTTGTGTGTGTGTGTGTTGTCGGTGTGTGTGTTGTCTGAGTGTGTGTGTGTGTGTGTGTGTTGTCGGTGTGTGTGTGTTGTCGGTGTGTGTGTGTGTGTGTGTTGTCGGTGTGTGTGTGTGTGTGTGTGTGTGTTGTCGGTGTGTGTGTGTGTGTGTGTTGTCGGTGTGTGTGTGTGTTGTAAGTGTGTGTGTGTGTGTGTGTTGTCGGTGTGTGTGTGTGTGTGTTGTCGGTGTGTGTGTGTGTGTGTGTTGTCGGTGTGTGTGTGTTGTGGGTGTGTGTGTGTGTGTGTTTTCGGTGTGTGTGTGTGTGTTGCTGGTGTTTGTGTGTGTGTGTGTTGTCGATGTGTGTGTGTGTGTGTTGTCGGTGTGTGTGTGTGTGTGTGTGTGTGTGTGTGTGTGTGTGTGTTGTGTGTGTGTGTGTGTGTGTGTTGTCGGTGTGTGTGTGTGTGTGTGTGTTGTCGGTGTGTGTGTGTGTGTTGTCGGTGTGTGTGTGTGTGTGTGTGTTGTCGGTGTGTGTGTGTGTGTTGTGTGTGTGTGTTGTCGGTGTGTGTGTGTGTGTGTTGTCGGTGTGTGTGTGTGTGTGTTGTCGGTGTGTGTGTGTGTGTGTTGTCGGTGTGTGTGTGTGTGTGTTGTCGGTGTGTGTGTGTGTGTTGTCGGTGTGTGTGTGTGTGTGTTGTGTGTGTGTGTGTTGTTTGTGTGTGTGTGTGTTGTCGGTGTGTGTGTGTGTGTGTGTGTGTGGTCGGTGTGTGTGTGTGTGTGTGTGTGTGTGTGTGTGTGTGTGTGTGTGTGTGTGTGTGTGTGTGTGTGTGTGTGTGTGTTGTCGGTGTGTGTGTGTGTGTGTGTTGCCGGTGTGTGTGCGTGTGTTGTCGGTGTGTGTGTGTGTGTGTTGTCGGTGTGTGTGTGTGTGTGTGTGTGTTGTCGGTGTGTGTGTGTGTTGTCGGTGTGTGTGTGTGTGTGTTGTCGGTGTGTTGTCGGTGTGTGTGTGTGTTGTCAGTGTGTGTGTGTGTGTGTTGTCGGTGTGTGTGTGTGTGTGTTGTCGGTGTGTGTGTGTGTGTGTGTGTGTGTGTTGTCGGTGTGTGTGTGTGTTGCCGGTGTGTGTGTGTGTGTGTTGTCGGTGTGTGTGTGTGTGTGTTGTCGGTGTGTGTGTGTGTGTGTTGTCGGTGTGTGTGTGTGTGTGTTGTCGGTGTGTGTGTGTGTGTTGTCGGTGTGTGTGTGTGTGTGTTGTCGGTGTGTTGTCGGTGTGTGTGTGTGTGTTGTCGGTGTGTGTGTGTGTGTTGTCTGTGTGTGTATGTGTTTATGTGTTGTCGGTGTGTGTGTGTGTTGTCGGTGTGTGTGTGTGTGTGTTGTCAGTGTGTGTGTGTGTGTGTTGTCGGTGTGTGTGTGTTTATGTGTTGTCGGTGTGTGTGTGTGTGTGTTGTCGGTGTGTGTGTGTGTGTGTGTTGTCGGTGTGTGTGTGTGTTGTCGGTGTGTGTGTGTGTGTTGTCGGTGTGTGTGTGTTGTCGGTGTGTGTGTGTGTGTGTGTTGTCGGTGTGTGTGTGTGTGTGTTGTCGGTGTGTGTGTGTGTGTGTTGTCGGTGTGTGTGTGTGTGTGTTGTCGGTGTGTGTGTGTGTGTGTTGTCGGTGTGTGTGTGTGTGTGTTGTCGGTGTGTGTGTGTGTGTGTGTGTTGTCGGTGTGTGTGTGTGTATGTTGTGTGTGTGTGTGGTGTTTGTGTGTGTGTGTGTTGTCGGTGTGTGTGTGTGTCTGTTGTCGGTGTGTGTGTGTGTGTTGTCGGTGTGTGTGTGTGTGTGTTGTCGGTGTGTGTGTGTGTGTTGTCGGTGTGTGTTTGTTGTTGGTGGGTGTGTGTGTGTTGTGTGTGTGTGTGTTGTCGGTGTGTGTGTGTGTGTGTTGTCGGTGTGTGTGTGTGTTGTCGGTGTGTGTGTGTGTGTGTGTGTGTGTGTGTGTGTGTGTGAGTTGTCGGTGTGTGTGTGTGTGTGTTGTCGGTGTGTGTGTGTGTGTGTTGTCAGTGTGTGTGTGTGTGTGTGTTGTCGGTGTGTGTGTGTGTGTGTGTTGTCGGTGTGTGTGTGTGTGTGTGTGTTGTCGGTGTGTGTGTGTTGTCGGTGTGTGTGTGTGTGTGTGTGTTGTCGGTGTGTGTGTGTGTGTGTTGTCTGTGTGTGTGTGTGTGTTGTCGGTGTGTGTGTGTTTATGTGTTGTCGGTGTGTGTGTGTGTGTGTTGGCGGTGTGTGTGTGTGTGTTGGCGGTGTGTGTGTGTGTGTGTGTTGTCGGTGTGTGTGTGTGTTGTCGGTGTGTGTGTGTGTGTGTGTGTGTGTGTGTGTGTTGTCGGTGTGTGTGTGTGTTGTCGGTGTGTATGTGTGTGTGTGTTGTCGGTGTGTGTGTGTGTGTGTGTTGTCGGTGTGTGTGTGTGTGTTGTCAGTGTGTGTGTGTGTGTGTTGTCGGTGTGTGTGTGTGTGTGTTGTCGGTGTGTGTGTGTGTTGTGTGTGTGTGTGTTGTCGGTGTGTGTGTTGTCTGAGTGTGTGTGTGTGTGTGTGTGTTGTCGGTGTGTGTGTGTTGTCGGTGTGTGTGTGTGTGTGTGTTGTCGGTGTGTGTGTGTGTGTGTGTGTGTGTGTTGTCGGTGTGTGTGTGTGTGTGTGTTGTCGGTGTGTGTGTGTGTGTGTTGTCAGTGTGTGTGTGTGTGTGTTGTCGGTGTGTGTGTGTGTGTGTTGTCGGTGTGTGTGTGTGTGTGTGTTGTCGGTGTGTGTGTGTTGTGGGTGTGTGTGTGTGTGTGTTTTCGGTGTGTGTGTGTGTGTTGCTGGTGTTTGTGTGTGTGTGTGTTGTCGATGTGTGTGTGTGTGTGTTGTCGGTGTGTGTGTGGTGTGTGTGTGTGTGTGTGTGTGTGTGTGTGTGTTGTCGGTGTGTGTGTGTGTGTGTGTGTTGTCGGTGTGTGTGTGTGTGTTGTGTGTGTGTGTGTGTTGTCGGTGTGTGTGTGTGTGTGTTGTCGGTGTGTGTGTGTGTGTGTTGTCGGTGTGTGTGTGTGTGTGTTGTCGGTGTGTGTGTGTGTGTGTTGTCGGTGTGTGTGTGTGTGTTGTCGGTGTGTGTGTGTGTGTGTTGTCGGTGTGTGTGTGTGTTGTGTGTGTGTGTGTTGTCGGTGTGTGTGTTGTCTGAGTGTGTGTGTGTGTGTGTGTGTGTGTTGTCGCTGTGTGTGTGTTGTCGGTGTGTGTGTGTGTGTGTGTTGTCGGTGTGTGTGTGTGTGTGTGTGTGTGTGTTGTCGGTGTGTGTGTGTGTGTGTGTTGTCGGTGTGTGTGTGTGTGTGTTGTAAGTGTGTGTGTGTGTGTGTGTTGTCGGTGTGTGTGTGTGTGTGTTGTCGGTGTGTGTGTGTGTGTGTGTTGTCGGTGTGTGTGTGTTGTGGGTGTGTGTGTGTGTGTGTTTTCGGTGTGTGTGTGTGTGTTGCTGGTGTTTGTGTGTGTGTGTGTTGTCGATGTGTGTGTGTGTGTGTTGTCGGTGTGTGTGTGTGTGTGTGTGTGTGTGTGTGTGTGTGTGTGTGTGTGTGTGTGTGTGTGTGTGTGTTGTCGGTGTGTGTGTGTGTGTGTTGTCGGTGTGTGTGTGTGTGTTGTCGGTGTGTGTGTGTGTGTGTGTGTTGTCGGTGTGTGTGTGTGTGTTGTGTGTGTGTGTGTGTTGTCGGTGTGTGTGTGTGTGTGTTGTCGGTGTGTGTGTGTGTGTGTTGTCGGTGTGTGTGTGTGTGTGTTGTCGGTGTGTGTGTGTGTGTGTTGTCGGTGTGTGTGTGTGTGTTGTCGGTGTGTGTGTGTGTGTGTTGTGTGTGTGTGTGTTGTTTGTGTGTGTGTGTGTTGTCGGTGTGTGTGTGTGTGTGTGTGTGTGGTCGGTGTGTGTGTGTGTGTGTGTGTGTGTGTGTGTGTGTGTGTGTGTGTGTGTGTGTGTGTGTGTGTGTGTGTGTGTGTGTGTGTGTTGTCGGTGTGTGTGTGTGTGTGTGTTGCCGGTGTGTGTGCGTGTGTTGTCGGTGTGTGTGTGTGTGTGTTGTCGGTGTGTGTGTGTGTGTGTTGTCGGTGTGTGTGTGTGTTGTCGGTGTGTGTGTGTGTGTGTTGTCGGTGTGTTGTCGGTGTGTGTGTGTGTTGTCAGTGTGTGTGTGTGTGTGTTGTCGGTGTGTGTGTGTGTGTGTTGTCGGTGTGTGTGTGTGTGTGTGTGTGTGTGTTGTCGGTGTGTGTTTGTGTTGCCGGTGTGTGTGTGTGTGTGTTGTCGGTGTGTGTGTGTGTGTGTTGTCGGTGTGTGTGTGTGTGTGTTGTCGGTGTGTGTGTGTGTGTGTTGTCGGTGTGTGTGTGTGTGTTGTCGGTGTGTGTGTGTGTGTGTTGTCGGTGTGTTGTCGGTGTGTGTGTGTGTGTTGTCGGTGTGTGTGTGTGTGTTGTCTGTGTGTGTATGTGTTTATGTGTTGTCGGTGTGTGTGTGTGTTGTCGGTGTGTGTGTGTGTGTGTTGTCAGTGTGTGTGTGTGTGTGTTGTCGGTGTGTGTGTGTTTATGTGTTGTCGGTGTGTGTGTGTGTGTGTTGTCGGTGTGTGTGTGTGTGTGTGTTGTCGGTGTGTGTGTGTGTTGTCGGTGTGTGTGTGTGTGTTGTCGGTGTGTGTGTGTTGTCGGTGTGTGTGTGTGTGTGTGTTGTCGGTGTGTGTGTGTGTGTGTTGTCGGTGTGTGTGTGTGTGTGTTGTCGGTGTGTGTGTGTGTGTGTTGTCGGTGTGTGTGTGTGTGTGTGTGTTGTCGGTGTGTGTGTGTGTATGTTGTGTGTGTGTGTGGTGTTTGTGTGTGTGTGTGTTGTCGGTGTGTGTGTGTGTCTGTTGTCGGTGTGTGTGTGTGTGTTGTCGGTGTGTGTGTGTGTGTGTTGTCGGTGTGTGTGTGTGTGTTGTCGGTGTGTGTTTGTTGTTGGTGTGTGTGTGTGTGTGTTGTGTGTGTGTGTGTTGTCGGTGTGTGTGTGTGTGTGTTGTCGGTGTGTGTGTGTGTTGTCGGTGTGTGTGTGTGTGTGTGTGTGTGTGTGTGTGTGTGTGTGTGAGTTGTCGGTGTGTGTGTGTGTGTGTTGTCGGTGTGTGTGTGTGTGTGTTGTCAGTGTGTGTGTGTGTGTGTGTTGTCGGTGTGTGTGTGTGTGTGTGTTGTCGGTGTGTGTGTGTGTGTGTGTGTTGTCGGTGTGTGTGTGTTGTCGGTGTGTGTGTGTGTGTGTGTGTTGTCGGTGTGTGTGTGTGTGTGTTGTCTGTGTGTGTGTGTGTGTTGTCGGTGTGTGTGTGTTTATGTGTTGTCGGTGTGTGTGTGTGTGTGTTGGCGGTGTGTGTGTGTGTGTTGGCGGTGTGTGTGTGTGTGTGTTGTCGGTGTGTGTGTGTGTTGTCGGTGTGTGTGTGTGTGTGTGTGTGTGTGTGTGTGTGTGTTGTCGGTGTGTGTGTGTGTTGTCGGTGTGTATGTGTGTGTGTGTTGTCGGTGTGTGTGTGTGTGTGTGTTGTCGGTGTGTGTGTGTGTGTTGTCAGTGTGTGTGTGTGTGTGTTGTCGGTGTGTGTGTGTGTGTGTTGTCGGTGTGTGTGTGTGTTGTGTGTGTGTGTGTTGTCGGTGTGTGTGTTGTCTGAGTGTGTGTGTGTGTGTGTGTGTTGTCGGTGTGTGTGTGTTGTCGGTGTGTGTGTGTGTGTGTGTGTTGTCGGTGTGTGTGTGTGTGTGTGTGTGTGTTGTCGGTGTGTGTGTGTGTGTGTGTTGTCGGTGTGTGTGTGTGTGTGTTGTCAGTGTGTGTGTGTGTGTGTGTTGTCGGTGTGTGTGTGTGTGTGTTGTCGGTGTGTGTGTGTGTGTGTGTTGTCGGTGTGTGTGTGTTGTGGGTGTGTGTGTGTGTGTGTTTTCGGTGTGTGTGTGTGTGTTGCTGGTGTTTGTGTGTGTGTGTGTTGTCGATGTGTGTGTGTGTGTGTTGTCGGTGTGTGTGTGTGTGTGTGTGTGTGTGTGTGTGTGTGTTGTCGGTGTGTGTGTGTGTGTGTGTGTTGTCGGTGTGTGTGTGTGTGTTGTGTGTGTGTGTGTGTTGTCGGTGTGTGTGTGTGTGTGTTGTCGGTGTGTGTGTGTGTGTGTTGTCGGTGTGTGTGTGTGTGTGTTGTCGGTGTGTGTGTGTGTGTGTTGTCGGTGTGTGTGTGTGTGTTGTCGGTGTGTGTGTGTGTGTGTTGTGTGTGTGTGTGTTGTTTGTGTGTGTGTGTGTTGTCGGTGTGTGTGTGTGTGTGTGTGTGTGGTCGGTGTGTGTGTGTGTGTGTGTGTGTGTGTGTGTGTGTGTGTGTGTGTGTGTGTGTGTGTGTGTGTGTGTGTGTGTTGTCGGTGTGTGTGTGTGTGTGTGTTGCCGGTGTGTGTGTGTGTGTTGTCGGTGTGTGTGTGTGTGTGTTGTCGGTGTGTGTGTGTGTGTGTGTGTGTTGTCGGTGTGTGTGTGTGTTGTCGGTGTGTGTGTGTGTGTGTTGTCGGTGTGTTGTCGGTGTGTGTGTGTGTTGTCAGTGTGTGTGTGTGTGTGTTGTCGGTGTGTGTGTGTGTGTGTGTGTTGTCGGTGTGTGTGTGTGTTGTGTGTGTGTGTGTTGTCGGTGTGTGTGTTGTCTGAGTGTGTGTGTGTGTGTGTGTGTTGTCGGTGTGTGTGTGTTGTCGGTGTGTGTGTGTGTGTTGTCGGTGTGTGTGTGTGTGTGTGTGTGTTGTCGGTGTGTGTGTGTGTGTGTTGTCGGTGTGTGTGTGTGTGTGTTGTCAGTGTGTGTGTGTGTGTGTTGTCAGTGTGTGTGTGTGTGTGTGTGTTGTCGGTGTGTGTGTGTGTGTGTTGTCGGTGTGTGTGTGTGTGTGTGTTGTCGGTGTGTGTGTGTGTGTGTGTGTGTGTGTTGTCGGTGTGTGTGTGTGTGTGTGTTGTCGGTGTGTGTGTGTGTGTGTTGTCAGTGTGTGTGTGTGTGTGTGTTGTCGGTGTGTGTGTGTGTGTGTTGTCGGTGTGTGTGTGTGTGTGTGTTGTCGGTGTGTGTGTGTTGTGGGTGTGTGTGTGTGTTTTCGGTGTGTGTGTGTGTGTTGCTGGTGTTTGTGTGTGTGTGTGTTGTCGATGTGTGTGTGTGTGTGTTGTCGGTGTGTGTGTGTGTGTGTGTGTGTGTGTGTGTGTGTGTGTGTGTGTGTGTGTTGTCGGTGTGTGTGTGTGTGTGTGTGTTGTCGGTGTGTGTGTGTGTGTGTTGTCGGTGTGTGTGTGTGTGTGTTGTCGGTGTGTGTGTGTGTGTGTTGTCGGTGTGTGTGTGTGTGTTGTCGGTGTGTGTGTGTGTGTGTTGTGTGTGTGTGTGTTGTTTGTGTGTGTGTGTGTTGTCGGTGTGTGTGTGTGTGTGTGTGTGTGTTGTCGGTGTTTGTGTGTGTGTGTGTTGCCGGTGTGTGTGTGTGTGTTGTCGGTGTGTGTGTGTGTGTGTTGTCGGTGTTTGTGTGTGTGTGTGTTGCCGGTGTGTGTGTGTGTGTTGTCGGTGTGTGTGTGTGTGTGTTGTCGGTGTGTGTGTGTGTGTGTGTGTGTTGTCGGTGTGTGTGTGTGTTGTCGGTGTGTGTGTGTGTGTGTTGTCGGTGTTTTGTCGGTGTGTGTGTGTGTTGTCAGTGTGTGTGTGTGTGTGTTGTCGGTGTGTGTGTGTGTGTGTTGTCGGTGTGTGTGTGTGTTGTGTGTGTGTGTGTTGTCGGTGTGTGTGTTGTCTGAGTGTGTGTGTGTGTGTGTGTGTTGTCGGTGTGTGTGTGTTGTCGGTGTGTGTGTGTGTGTTGTCGGTGTGTGTGTGTGTGTGTGTGTGTTGTCGGTGTGTGTGTGTGTGTGTTGTCGGTGTGTGTGTGTGTGTGTTGTCAGTGTGTGTGTGTGTGTGTGTTGTCGGTGTGTGTGTGTGTCTGTTGTCGGTGTGTGTGTGTGTGTGTTGTCGGTGTGTTTGTGTTGTGGGTGTGTGTGTGTGTGTGTTTTCGGTGTGTGTGTGTGTGTTGCTGGTGTTTGCGTGTGTGTGTTGTCGATGTGTGTGTGTGTGTGTTGTCGGTGTGGTGTGTGTGTGTGTGTGTGTGTGTGTGTGTGTGTTGTCGGTGTGTGTGTGTGTGTGTGTTGTCGGTGTGTGTGTGTGAGTTGTGTGTGTGTGTATGTTGTCGGTGTGTGTGTGTGTGTGTTGTCGGTGTGTGTGTGTGTGTGTTGTCGGTGTGTGTGTGTGTGTGTTGTGCGTGTGTGTGTTGTTTGTGTGTGTGTGTGTTGTCGGTGTGTGTGTGTGTGTGTGTGTGTTGTCGGTGTGTGTGTGTGTGTGTGTGTGTGTGTGTGTGTGTGTGTGTGTGTGTGTGTGTGTGTGTGTGTGTGTGTTGTCGGTGTGTGTGTGTGTGTGTGTTGTCGGTGTGTGTGTGTGTTGCTGGTGTGTGTGTGTGTGTTGTCGGTGTGTGTGTGTGTGTGTTGTCGGTGTGTGTGTGTGTGTGTTGTCGGTGTGTGTGTGTGTGTGTTGTCGGTGTGTGTGTGTGTGTGTGTTGTCGGTGTGTGTGTGTGTGTGTGTGTGTTGTCGGTGTGTGTGTGTGTGTGTGTTGTCGGTGTGTGTGTGTGTGTGTGTTGTCAGTGTGTCTGTGTGTGTGTGTTGTCGGTGTGTGTGTGTGTGTTGTCGGTGTGTGTGTGTGTGTGTTGTCGGTGTGTGTGTGTTGTGGGTGTGTGTGTGTGTGTGTTGTCTGTGTGTGTGTGTGTGTTGCTGGTGTTTGTGTGTGTGTGTGTGTTGTCGATGTGTGTGTGTGTGTGTTGTCGGTGTGTGTGTGTGTGTGTGTGTGTGTGTGTGTGTGTTGTCGGTGTGTGTGTGTGTGTGTGTTGTCGGTGTGTGTGTGTGTGTTGTGTGTGTGTGTGTGTTGTCGGTGTGTGTGTGTGTGTTGTCGGTGTGTGTGTGTGTGTGTTGTCGGTGTGTGTGTGTGTGTGTTGTCGGTGTGTGTGTGTGTGTGTGTGTTGTCGGTGTGTGTGTGTGTGTGTTGTCGGTGTGTGTGTGTGTGTGTGTGTGTTGTCGGTGTGTGTGTGTGTGTGTTGTGTGTGTGTGTGTTGTTTGTGTGTGTGTGTTGTCGGTGTGTGTGTGTGTGTGTCTGTTGTCGGTGTGTGTGTGTGTGTGTTGTCGGTGTGTGTGTGTGTGTGTTGTCGGTGTGTGTGTGTGTGTTGTCGGTGTGTGTGTGTTGTTGGTGTGTGTGTGTGTGTGTTGTGTGTGTGTGTGTTGTCGGTGTGTGTGTGTGTGTGTTGTCGGTGTGAGTGTGTGTGTTGTCGGTGTGTGTGTGTGTGTGTTGTCGGTGTGTGTGTGTGTGTTGTCGGTGTGTGTGTGTGTGTGTTGTGTGTGTGTGTGTTGTTTGTGTGTGTGTGTGTTGTCGGTGTGTGTGTGTGTGTGTGTTGTCGGTGTGTGTGTGTGTGTGTTGTCGGTGTGTGTGTGTGTGTTGTCAGTGTGTGTGTGTGTGTGTGTTGTCGGTGTGTGTGTGTGTGTGTTGTCGGTGTGTGTGTGTGTTGTCGGTGTGTGTGTGTGTGTGTGTGTGTGTGTGTGAGTTGTCGGTGTGTGTGTGTGTGTGTTGTCGGTGTGTGTGTGTGTGTGTTGTCAGTGTGTGTGTGTGTGTGTGTTGTCGGTGTGTGTGTGTGTGTGTGTTGTCGGTGTGTGTGTGTGTGTGTGTGTTGTCGGTGTGTGTGTGTTGTCGGTGTGTGTGTGTGTGTGTTGTCGGTGTGTGTGTGTGTGTGTTGTCTGTGTGTGTGTGTGTGTTGTCGGTGTGTGTGTGTTTATGTGTTGTCGGTGTGTGTGTTGTCTGAGTGTGTGTGTGTGTGTGTGTGTTGTCGGTGTGTGTGTGTTGTCGGTGTGTGTGTGTGTGTGTGTTGTCGGTGTGTGTGTGTGTGTGTGTGTGTGTGTTGTCGGTGTGTGTGTGTGTGTGTGTTGTCGGTGTGTGTGTGTGTGTGTGTCAGTGTGTGTGTGTGTGTGTGTTGTCGGTGTGTGTGTGTGTGTGTTGTCGGTGTGTGTGTGTGTGTGTGTTGTCGGTGTGTGTGTGTTGTGGGTGTGTGTGTGTGTGTGTTTTCGGTGTGTGTGTGTGTGTTGCTGGTGTTTGTGTGTGTGTGTGTTGTCGATGTGTGTGTGTGTGTGTTGTCGGTGTGTGTGTGTGTG
This sequence comes from Salmo salar, assembly GCF_965601325.2. Lineage (NCBI taxonomy): Eukaryota > Metazoa > Chordata > Actinopteri > Salmoniformes > Salmonidae > Salmo > Salmo salar. The sequence continues at coordinate 145,539 of NW_027675490.1, forward strand.
TGTGTGTCTGTGTGTGTGTGTGTGTGTGTGTTGTCGGTGTGTGTGTGTGTGTGTGTGTTGTCGGTGTGTGTGTGTGTGTTGTGTGTGTGTGTGTGTTGTCGGTGTGTGTGTGTGTGTGTTGTCGGTGTGTGTGTGTGTGTGTTGTCGGTGTGTGTGTGTGTGTGTTGTCGGTGTGTGTGTGTGTGTGTTGTCGGTGTGTGTGTGTGTGTTGTCGGTGTGTGTGTGTGTGTGTTGTGTGTGTGTGTGTTGTTTGTGTGTGTGTGTGTTGTCGGTGTGTGTGTGTGTGTGTGTGTGTGGTCGGTGTGTGTGTGTGTGTGTGTGTGTGTGTGTGTGTGTGTGTGTGTGTGTGTGTGTGTGTGTGTGTGTGTGTGTGTGTGTGTGTGTGTTGTCGGTGTGTGTGTGTGTGTGTGTTGCCGGTGTGTGTGTGTGTGTTGTCGGTGTGTGTGTGTGTGTGTTGTCGGTGTGTGTGTGTGTGTGTGTGTGTGTTGTCGGTGTGTGTGTGTGTTGTCGGTGTGTGTGTGTGTGTGTTGTCGGTGTGTTGTCGGTGTGTGTGTGTGTTGTCAGTGTGTGTGTGTGTGTGTTGTCGGTGTGTGTGTGTGTGTGTGTGTTGTCGGTGTGTGTGTGTGTTGTGTGTGTGTGTGTTGTCGGTGTGTGTGTTGTCTGAGTGTGTGTGTGTGTGTGTGTGTTGTCGGTGTGTGTGTGTTGTCGGTGTGTGTGTGTGTGTTGTCGGTGTGTGTGTGTGTGTGTGTGTGTTGTCGGTGTGTGTGTGTGTGTGTTGTCGGTGTGTGTGTGTGTGTGTTGTCGGTGTGTGTGTGTGTGTGTTGTCGGTGTGTGTGTGTGTGTTGTCGGTGTGTGTGTGTGTGTGTTGTGTGTGTGTGTGTTGTTTGTGTGTGTGTGTGTTGTCGGTGTGTGTGTGTGTGTGTGTGTGTGGTCGGTGTGTGTGTGTGTGTGTGTGGTGTGTGTGTGTGTGTGTGTGTGTGTGTGTGTGTGTGTGTGTGTGTGTGTGTGTGTGTGTGTGTGTGTGTGTGTTGTCGGTGTTTGTGTGTGTGTGTGTTGCCGGTGTGTGTGTGTGTGTTGTCGGTGTGTGTGTGTGTGTGTTGTCGGTGTGTGTGTGTGTGTGTGTTGTCGGTGTGTGTGTGTGTTGTCGGTGTGTGTGTGTGTGTGTTGTCGGTGTTTTGTCGGTGTGTGTGTGTGTTGTCAGTGTGTGTGTGTGTGTGTTGTCGGTGTGTGTGTGTGTGTGTTGTCGGTGTGTGTGTGTGTTGTGTGTGTGTGTGTTGTCGGTGTGTGTGTTGTCTGAGTGTGTGTGTGTGTGTGTGTTGTCGGTGTGTGTGTGTTGTCGGTGTGTGTGTGTGTGTTGTCGGTGTGTGTGTGTGTGTGTGTGTGTTGTCGGTGTGTGTGTGTGTGTGTTGTCGGTGTGTGTGTGTGTGTGTTGTCAGTGTGTGTGTGTGTGTGTGTTGTCGGTGTGTGTGTGTGTCTGTTGTCGGTGTGTGTGTGTGTGTGTTGTCGGTGTGTTTGTGTTGTGGGTGTGTGTGTGTGTGTGTTTTCGGTGTGTGTGTGTGTGTTGCTGGTGTTTGCGTGTGTGTGTTGTCGATGTGTGTGTGTGTGTGTTGTCGGTGTGTGTGTGTGTGTGTGTGTGTGTGTGTGTGTGTGTGTGTGTTGTCGGTGTGTGTGTGTGTGTGTGTTGTCGGTGTGTGTGTGTGAGTTGTGTGTGTGTGTATGTTGTCGGTGTGTGTGTGTGTGTGTTGTCGGTGTGTGTGTGTGTGTGTTGTCGGTGTGTGTGTGTGTGTGTTGTGCGTGTGTGTGTTGTTTGTGTGTGTGTGTGTTGTCGGTGTGTGTGTGTGTGTGTGTTGTCGGTGTGTGTGTGTGTGTGTGTGTGTGTGTGTGTGTGTGTGTGTGTGTGTGTGTGTGTGTGTGTCGGTGTGTGTGTGTTGTCGGTGTGTGTGTGTGTGTTGTCGGTGTGTGTGTGTGTGTGTGTGTGTTGTCGGTGTGTGTGTGTGTGTGTGTTGTCGGTGTGTGTGTGTGTGTGTTGTCAGTGTGTGTGTGTGTGTGTGTTGTCGGTGTGTGTGTGTGTGTGTTGTCGGTGTGTGTGTGTGTGTGTGTTGTCGGTGTGTGTGTGTTGTGGGTGTGTGTGTGTGTGTGTTGTCGGTGTGTGTGTGTGTGTTGCTGGTGTTTGTGTGTGTGTGTGTTGTCGATGTGTGTGTGTGTGTGTTGTCGGTGTGTGTGTGTGTGTGTGTGTGTGTGTGTGTGTGTGTGTGTGTGTTGTCGGTGTGTGTGTGTGTGTGTGTGTTGTCGGTGTGTGTGTGTGTGTTGTGTGTGTGTGTGTGTTGTCGGTGTGTGTGTGTGTGTGTCGGTGTGTGTGTGTGTGTGTTGTCGGTGTGTGTGTGTGTGTGTGTGTGTGTCGTGTGTGTGTGTGTGTTGTCGGTGTGTGTGTGTGTGTGTTGTCGGTGTGTTGTCGGTGTGTGTGTGTGTTGTCAGTGTGTGTGTGTGTGTGTTGTCGGTGTGTGTGTGTGTTGTGTGTGTGTGTGTTGTCGGTGTGTGTGTTGTCTGAGTGTGTGTGTGTGTGTGTGTGTTGTCGGTGTGTGTGTGTTGTCGGTGTGTGTGTGTGTGTTGTCGGTGTGTGTGTGTGTGTGTGTGTGTTGTCGGTGTGTGTGTGTGTGTGTTGTCGGTGTGTGTGTGTGTGTGTTGTCAGTGTGTGTGTGTGTGTGTTGTCGGTGTGTGTGTGTGTGTGTTGTCGGTGTGTGTGTGTGTGTGTGTGTGTGTGTTGTCGGTGTGTGTGTGTGTGTTGTCGGTGTGTGTGTGTGTGTGTTGTCAGTGTGTGTGTGTGTGTGTGTTGTCGGTGTGTGTGTGTGTGTGTTGTCGGTGTGTGTGTGTGTGTGTGTTGTCGGTGTGTGTGTGTTGTGGGTGTGTGTGTGTGTGTGTTGTCGGTGTGTGTGTGTGTGTGTTGCTGGTGTTTGTGTGTGTGTGTGTTGTCGATGTGTGTGTGTGTGTGTTGTCGGTGTGTGTGTGTGTGTGGTGTGTGTGTGTGTGTGTGTGTGTGTGTGTGTGTGTGTTGTCGGTGTGTGTGTGTGTGTGTGTGTTGTCGGTGTGTGTGTGTGTGTTGTGTGTGTGTGTGTGTTGTCGGTGTGTGTGTGTGTGTGTTGTCGGTGTGTGTGTGTGTGTGTTGTCGGTGTGTGTGTGTGTGTGTTGTCGGTGTGTGTGTGTGTGTGTTGTCGGTGTGTGTGTGTGTGTTGTCGGTGTGTGTGTGTGTGTGTTGTGTGTGTGTGTGTTGTTTGTGTGTGTGTGTGTTGTCGGTGTGTGTGTGTGTGTGTGTGTGTGGTCGGTGTGTGTGTGTGTGGTGTGTGTGTGTGTGTGTGTGTGTGTGTGTGTGTGTGTGTGTGTGTGTGTGTTGTCGGTGTGTGTGTGTGTGTGTGTTGCCGGTGTGTGTGTGTGTGTTGTCGGTGTGTGTGTGTGTGTGTTGTCGGTGTGTGTGTGTGTGTGTGTGTGTTGTCGGTGTGTGTGTGTGTTGTCGGTGTGTGTGTGTGTGTGTTGTCGGTGTGTTGTCGGTGTGTGTGTGTGTTGTCAGTGTGTGTGTGTGTGTGTTGTCGGTGTGTGTGTGTGTGTGTTGTCGGTGTGTGTGTGTGTTGTGTGTGTGTGTGTTGTCGGTGTGTGTGTTGTCTGAGTGTGTGTGTGTGTGTGTGTGTTGTCGGTGTGTGTGTGTTGTCGGTGTGTGTGTGTGTGTTGTCGGTGTGTGTGTGTGTGTGTGTGTGTTGTCGGTGTGTGTGTGTGTGTGTTGTCGGTGTGTGTGTGTGTGTGTTGTCAGTGTGTGTGTGTGTGTGTGTTGTCGGTGTGTGTGTGTGTCTGTTGTCGGTGTGTGTGTGTGTGTGTTGTCGGTGTGTTTGTGTTGTGGGTGTGTGTGTGTGTGTGTTTTCGGTGTGTGTGTGTGTGTTGCTGGTGTTTGCGTGTGTGTGTTGTCGATGTGTGTGTGTGTGTGTTGTCGGTGTGTGTGTGTGTGTGTGTGTGTGTGTGTGTGTGTGTGTGTGTGTGTTGTCGGTGTGTGTGTGTGTGTGTGTTGTCGGTGTGTGTGTGTGAGTTGTGTGTGTGTGTATGTTGTCGGTGTGTGTGTGTGTGTGTTGTCGGTGTGTGTGTGTGTGTGTTGTCGGTGTGTGTGTGTGTGTGTTGTGCGTGTGTGTGTTGTTTGTGTGTGTGTGTGTTGTCGGTGTGTGTGTGTGTGTGTGTTGTCGGTGTGTGTGTGTGTGTGTGTGTGTGTGTGTGTGTGTGTGTGTGTGTGTGTGTGTGTGTTGTCGGTGTGTGTGTGTGTGTGTGTTGTCGGTGTGTGTGTGTGTGTTGCTGGTGTGTGTGTGTGTGTTGTCGGTGTGTGTGTGTGTGTGTTGTCGGTGTGTGTGTGTGTGTGTTGTCGGTGTGTGTGTGTGTGTGTTGTCGGTGTGTGTGTGTGTGTGTGTTGTCGGTGTGTGTGTGTGTGTGTGTGTTGTCGGTGTGTGTGTGTGTGTGTGTTGTCGGTGTGTGTGTGTGTGTGTGTCAGTGTGTCTGTGTGTGTGTGTTGTCGGTGTGTGTGTGTGTGTTGTCGGTGTGTGTGTGTGTGTGTTGTCGGTGTGTGTGTGTTGTGGGTGTGTGTGTGTGTGTGTTGTCTGTGTGTGTGTGTGTGTGTTGCTGGTGTTTGTGTGTGTGTGTGTGTTGTCGATGTGTGTGTGTGTGTGTTGTCGGTGTGTGTGTGTGTGTGTGTGTGTGTGTTGTCGGTGTGTGTGTGTGTGTGTTGTCGGTGTGTGTGTGTGTGTTGTGTGTGTGTGTGTGTTGTCGGTGTGTGTGTGTGTGTTGTCGGTGTGTGTGTGTGTGTGTTGTCGGTGTGTGTGTGTGTGTGTGTTGTCGGTGTGTGTGTGTGTGTGTGTGTTGTCGGTGTGTGTGTGTGTGTGTGTGTGTGTGTGTGTGTGTGTGTGTGTGTGTGTGTGTGTGTGTGTGTGTTGTCGGTGTGTGTGTGTGTGTGTGTTGCCGGTGTGTGTGTGTGTGTTGTCGGTGTGTGTGTGTGTGTGTTGTCGGTGTGTGTGTGTGTGTGTGTGTGTTGTCGGTGTGTGTGTGTGTTGTCGGTGTGTGTGTGTGTGTGTTGTCGGTGTGTTGTCGGTGTGTGTGTGTGTTGTCAGTGTGTGTGTGTGTGTGTTGTCGGTGTGTGTGTGTGTGTGTTGTCGGTGTGTGTGTGTGTTGTGTGTGTGTGTGTTGTCGGTGTGTGTGTTGTCTGAGTGTGTGTGTGTGTGTGTGTGTTGTCGGTGTGTGTGTGTTGTCGGTGTGTGTGTGTGTGTTGTCGGTGTGTGTGTGTGTGTGTGTGTGTTGTCGGTGTGTGTGTGTGTGTGTTGTCGGTGTGTGTGTGTGTGTGTTGTCAGTGTGTGTGTGTGTGTGTGTTGTCGGTGTGTGTGTGTGTCTGTTGTCGGTGTGTGTGTGTGTGTGTTGTCGGTGTGTTTGTGTTGTGGGTGTGTGTGTGTGTGTGTTTTCGGTGTGTGTGTGTGTGTTGCTGGTGTTTGCGTGTGTGTGTTGTCGATGTGTGTGTGTGTGTGTTGTCGGTGTGTGTGTGTGTGTGTGTGTGTGTGTGTGTGTGTGTGTGTGTGTGTTGTCGGTGTGTGTGTGTGTGTGTGTTGTCGGTGTGTGTGTGTGAGTTGTGTGTGTGTGTATGTTGTCGGTGTGTGTGTGTGTGTGTTGTCGGTGTGTGTGTGTGTGTGTTGTCGGTGTGTGTGTGTGTGTGTTGTGCGTGTGTGTGTTGTTTGTGTGTGTGTGTGTTGTCGGTGTGTGTGTGTGTGTGTGTTGTCGGTGTGTGTGTGTGTGTGTGTGTGTGTGTGTGTGTGTGTGTGTGTGTGTGTGTGTGTGTTGTCGGTGTGTGTGTGTGTGTGTGTTGTCGGTGTGTGTGTGTGTGTTGCTGGTGTGTGTGTGTGTGTTGTCGGTGTGTGTGTGTGTGTGTTGTCGGTGTGTGTGTGTGTGTGTTGTCGGTGTGTGTGTGTGTGTGTTGTCGGTGTGTGTGTGTGTGTGTGTTGTCGGTGTGTGTGTGTGTGTGTGTGTTGTCGGTGTGTGTGTGTGTGTGTGTTGTCGGTGTGTGTGTGTGTGTTGTCAGTGTGTCTGTGTGTGTGTGTTGTCGGTGTGTGTGTGTGTGTTGTCGGTGTGTGTGTGTGTGTGTTGTCGGTGTGTGTGTGTTGTGGGTGTGTGTGTGTGTGTGTTGTCTGTGTGTGTGTGTGTGTGTTGCTGGTGTTTGTGTGTGTGTGTGTGTTGTCGATGTGTGTGTGTGTGTGTTGTCGGTGTGTGTGTGTGTGTGTGTGTGTGTGTTGTCGGTGTGTGTGTGTGTGTGTTGTCGGTGTGTGTGTGTGTGTTGTGTGTGTGTGTGTGTTGTCGGTGTGTGTGTGTGTGTTGTCGGTGTGTGTGTGTGTGTGTTGTCGGTGTGTGTGTGTGTGTGTGTTGTCGGTGTGTGTGTGTGTGTGTGTGTTGTCGGTGTGTGTGTGTGTGTGTTGTCGGTGTGTGTGTGTGTGTGTGTGTGTTGTCGGTGTGTGTGTGTGTGTGTTGTGTGTGTGTGTGTTGTTTCTGTGTGTGTGTTGTCGGTGTGTGTGTGTGTGTCTGTTGTCGGTGTGTGTGTGTGTGTTGTCGGTGTGTGTGTGTGTGTGTTGTCGGTGTGTGTGTGTGTGTTGTCGGTGTGTGTGTGTTGTTGGTGTGTGTGTGTGTGTGTTGTGTGTGTGTGTGTTGTCGGTGTGTGTGTGTGTGTGTTGTCGGTGTGTGTGTGTGTGTTGCTGGTGTGTGTGTGTGTGTTGTCGGTGTGTGTGTGTGTGTGTTGTCGGTGTGTGTGTGTGTGTGTTGTCGGTGTGTGTGTGTGTGTGTTGTCGGTGTGTGTGTGTGTGTGTGTTGTCGGTGTGTGTGTGTGTGTGTGTGTGTGTTGTCGGTGTGTGTGTGTGTGTGTGTTGTCGGTGTGTGTGTGTGTGTGTGTTGTCAGTGTGTCTGTGTGTGTGTGTTGTCGGTGTGTGTGTGTGTGTTGTCGGTGTGTGTGTGTGTGTGTTGTCGGTGTGTGTGTGTTGTGGGTGTGTGTGTGTGTGTGTTGTCTGTGTGTGTGTGTGTGTTGCTGGTGTTTGTGTGTGTGTGTGTGTTGTCGATGTGTGTGTGTGTGTGTTGTCGGTGTGTGTGTGTGTGTGTGTGTGTGTGTTGTCGGTGTGTGTGTGTGTTGTCGGTGTGTGTGTGTGTGTTGTGTGTGTGTGTGTGTTGTCGGTGTGTGTGTGTGTGTTGTCGGTGTGTGTGTGTGTGTGTTGTCGGTGTGTGTGTGTGTGTGTGTTGTCGGTGTGTGTGTGTGTGTGTGTGTTGTCGGTGTGTGTGTGTGTGTGTTGTCGGTGTGTGTGTGTGTGTGTGTGTGTTGTCGGTGTGTGTGTGTGTGTGTTGTGTGTGTGTGTGTTGTTTGTGTGTGTGTGTTGTCGGTGTGTGTGTGTGTGTCTGTTGTCGGTGTGTGTGTGTGTGTTGTCGGTGTGTGTGTGTGTGTGTTGTCGGTGTGTGTGTGTGTGTTGTCGGTGTGTGTGTGTTGTTGGTGTGTGTGTGTGTGTGTTGTGTGTGTGTGTGTTGTCGGTGTGTGTGTGTGTGTGTTGTCGGTGTGTGTGTGTGTGTGTTGTCGGTGTGTGTGTGTGTGTGTTGTCGGTGTGTGTGTGTGTGTGTTGTGTGTGTGTGTGTTGTTTGTGTGTGTGTGTGTTGTCGGTGTGTGTGTGTGTGTGTGTTGTCGGTGTGTGTGTGTGTGTGTGTGTGTGTGTGTGTGTGTGTGTGTGTGTGTGTGTGTGTGTGTGTTGTCGGTGTGTGTGTGTGTGTGTGTGTTGTCGGTGTGTGTGTGTTGTCGGTGTGTGTGTGTGTGTGTTGTCGGTGTGTTGTCGGTGTGTGTGTGTGTGTTGTCAGTGTGTGTGTGTGTGTGTTGTCGGTGTGTGTGTGTGTGTGTTGTCGGTGTGTGTGTGTGTTGTGTGTGTGTGTGTTGTCGGTGTGTGTGTTGTCTGAGTGTGTGTGTGTGTGTGTGTGTTGTCGGTGTGTGTGTGTTGTCGGTGTGTGTGTGTGTGTGTTTTGTCGGTGTGTGTGTGTGTGTGTGTGTGTGTTGTCGGTGTGTGTGTGTGTGTGTTGTCGGTGTGTGTGTGTGTGTGTTGTCAGTGTGTGTGTGTGTTGTCGGTGTGTGTGTGTGTCTGTTGTCGGTGTGTGTGTGTGTGTGTTGTCGGTGTGTTTGTGTTGTGGGTGTGTGTGTGTGTGTGTTTTCGGTGTGTGTGTGTGTGTTGCTGGTGTTTGCGTGTGTGTGTTGTCGATGTGTGTGTGTGTGTGTTGTCGGTGTGTGTGTGTGTGTGTGTGTGTGTGTGTGTGTGTGTGTGTGTTGTCGGTGTGTGTGTGTGTGTGTGTGTTGTCGGTGTGTGTGTGTGAGTTGTGTGTGTGTGTGTGTTGTCGGTGTGTGTGTGTGTGTGTTGTCGGTGTGTGTGTGTGTTGTCGGTGTGTGTGTGTGTGTGTTGTCGGTGTGTGTGTGTGTGTTGTTGGTGTGTGTGTGTGTGTGTTGTCGGTGTGTTGTCGGTGTGTGTGTGTGTGTTGTCGGTGTGTGTGTGTGTGTGTGTTGTCGGTGTGTGTGTGTGTGTTGCTGGTGTGTGTGTGTGTGTTGTCGGTGTGTGTGTGTGTGTGTTGTCGGTGTGTGTGTGTGTGTGTTGTCGGTGTGTGTGTGTGTGTGTTGTCGGTGTGTGTGTGTGTGTGTGTTGTCGGTGTGTGTGTGTGTGTGTGTGTTGTCGGTGTGTGTGTGTGTGTGTGTTGTCGGTGTGTGTGTGTGTGTTGTCAGTGTGTCTGTGTGTGTGTGTTGTCGGTGTGTGTGTGTGTGTTGTCGGTGTGTGTGTGTGTGTGTTGTCGGTGTGTGTGTGTTGTGGGTGTGTGTGTGTGTGTGTTGTCTGTGTGTGTGTGTGTGTGTTGCTGGTGTTTGTGTGTGTGTGTGTGTTGTCGATGTGTGTGTGTGTGTGTTGTCGGTGTGTGTGTGTGTGTGTGTGTGTGTGTTGTCGGTGTGTGTGTGTGTGTGTTGTCGGTGTGTGTGTGTGTGTTGTGTGTGTGTGTGTGTTGTCGGTGTGTGTGTGTGTGTTGTCGGTGTGTGTGTGTGTGTGTTGTCGGTGTGTGTGTGTGTGTGTGTTGTCGGTGTGTGTGTGTGTGTGTGTGTTGTCGGTGTGTGTGTGTGTGTGTTGTCGGTGTGTGTGTGTGTGTGTGTGTGTTGTCGGTGTGTGTGTGTGTGTGTTGTGTGTGTGTGTGTTGTTTCTGTGTGTGTGTTGTCGGTGTGTGTGTGTGTGTCTGTTGTCGGTGTGTGTGTGTGTGTTGTCGGTGTGTGTGTGTGTGTGTTGTCGGTGTGTGTGTGTGTGTTGTCGGTGTGTGTGTGTTGTTGGTGTGTGTGTGTGTGTGTTGTGTGTGTGTGTGTTGTCGGTGTGTGTGTGTGTGTGTTGTCGGTGTGTGTGTGTGTGTTGCTGGTGTGTGTGTGTGTGTTGTCGGTGTGTGTGTGTGTGTGTTGTCGGTGTGTGTGTGTGTGTGTTGTCGGTGTGTGTGTGTGTGTGTTGTCGGTGTGTGTGTGTGTGTGTGTTGTCGGTGTGTGTGTGTGTGTGTGTGTGTGTTGTCGGTGTGTGTGTGTGTGTGTGTTGTCGGTGTGTGTGTGTGTGTGTGTTGTCAGTGTGTCTGTGTGTGTGTGTTGTCGGTGTGTGTGTGTGTGTTGTCGGTGTGTGTGTGTGTGTGTTGTCGGTGTGTGTGTGTTGTGGGTGTGTGTGTGTGTGTGTTGTCTGTGTGTGTGTGTGTGTTGCTGGTGTTTGTGTGTGTGTGTGTGTTGTCGATGTGTGTGTGTGTGTGTTGTCGGTGTGTGTGTGTGTGTGTGTGTGTGTGTTGTCGGTGTGTGTGTGTGTTGTCGGTGTGTGTGTGTGTGTTGTGTGTGTGTGTGTGTTGTCGGTGTGTGTGTGTGTGTTGTCGGTGTGTGTGTGTGTGTGTTGTCGGTGTGTGTGTGTGTGTGTGTTGTCGGTGTGTGTGTGTGTGTGTGTGTTGTCGGTGTGTGTGTGTGTGTGTTGTCGGTGTGTGTGTGTGTGTGTGTGTGTTGTCGGTGTGTGTGTGTGTGTGTTGTGTGTGTGTGTGTTGTTTGTGTGTGTGTGTTGTCGGTGTGTGTGTGTGTGTCTGTTGTCGGTGTGTGTGTGTGTGTTGTCGGTGTGTGTGTGTGTGTGTTGTCGGTGTGTGTGTGTGTGTTGTCGGTGTGTGTGTGTTGTTGGTGTGTGTGTGTGTGTGTTGTGTGTGTGTGTGTTGTCGGTGTGTGTGTGTGTGTGTTGTCGGTGTGTGTGTGTGTGTGTTGTCGGTGTGTGTGTGTGTGTGTTGTCGGTGTGTGTGTGTGTGTGTTGTGTGTGTGTGTGTTGTTTGTGTGTGTGTGTGTTGTCGGTGTGTGTGTGTGTGTGTGTTGTCGGTGTGTGTGTGTGTGTGTGTGTGTGTGTGTGTGTGTGTGTGTGTGTGTGTGTGTGTGTGTGTTGTCGGTGTGTGTGTGTGTGTGTGTGTTGTCGGTGTGTGTGTGTTGTCGGTGTGTGTGTGTGTGTGTTGTCGGTGTGTTGTCGGTGTGTGTGTGTGTGTTGTCAGTGTGTGTGTGTGTGTGTTGTCGGTGTGTGTGTGTGTGTGTTGTCGGTGTGTGTGTGTGTTGTGTGTGTGTGTGTTGTCGGTGTGTGTGTTGTCTGAGTGTGTGTGTGTGTGTGTGTGTTGTCGGTGTGTGTGTGTTGTCGGTGTGTGTGTGTGTGTGTTTTGTCGGTGTGTGTGTGTGTGTGTGTGTGTGTTGTCGGTGTGTGTGTGTGTGTGTTGTCGGTGTGTGTGTGTGTGTGTTGTCAGTGTGTGTGTGTGTTGTCGGTGTGTGTGTGTGTCTGTTGTCGGTGTGTGTGTGTGTGTGTTGTCGGTGTGTTTGTGTTGTGGGTGTGTGTGTGTGTGTGTTTTCGGTGTGTGTGTGTGTGTTGCTGGTGTTTGCGTGTGTGTGTTGTCGATGTGTGTGTGTGTGTGTTGTCGGTGTGTGTGTGTGTGTGTGTGTGTGTGTGTGTGTGTGTGTGTGTTGTCGGTGTGTGTGTGTGTGTGTGTGTTGTCGGTGTGTGTGTGTGAGTTGTGTGTGTGTGTGTGTTGTCGGTGTGTGTGTGTGTGTGTTGTCGGTGTGTGTGTGTGTGTGTTGTCGGTGTGTGTGTGTGTGTGTTGTCGGTGTGTGTGTGTGTGTTGTTGGTGTGTGTGTGTGTGTGTTGTCGGTGTGTTGTCGGTGTGTGTGTGTGTGTTGTCGGTGTGTGTGTGTGTGTTGTCTGTGTGTGTGTGTGTTTATGTGTTGTCGGTGTGTGTGTGTGTTGTCGGTGTGTGTGTGTGTGTGTTGTCAGTGTGTGTGTGTGTGTGTGTTGTCGGTGTGTGTGTGTGTGTGTGTTGTCGGTGTGTGTGTGTGTGTGTTGTCGGTGTGTTGTCGGTGTGTGTGTGTGTGTTGTCGGTGTGTGTGTGTGTGTTGTCTGTGTGTGTGTGTGTTTATGTGTTGTCGGTGTGTGTGTGTGTTGTCGGTGTGTGTGTGTGTGTGTTGTCAGTGTGTGTGTGTGTGTGTGTTGTCGGTGTGTGTGTGTTTATGTGTTGTCGGTGTGTGTGTGTGTGTGTTGTCGGTGTGTGTGTGTGTGTGTGTTGTCGGTGTGTGTGTGTGTTGTCGGTGTGTGTGTGTGTGTTGTCGGTGTGTGTGTGTTGTCGGTGTGTGTGTGTGTGTGTGTGTTGTCGGTGTGTGTGTGTGTGTGTTGTCGGTGTGTGTGTGTGTGTGTTGTCGGTGTGTGTGTGTGTGTGTTGTCGGTGTGTGTGTGTGTGTGTTGTCGGTGTGTGTGTGTGTGTGTTGTCGGTGTGTGTGTGTGTGTGTGTGTTGTCGGTGTGTGTGTGTGTATGTTGTGTGTGTGTGTGGTGTTTGTGTGTGTGTGTGTTGTCGGTGTGTGTGTGTGTGTTGTCGGTGTGTGTGTGTGTGTGTGTGTGTGTGTGTGTGTGTGTGTGTGTGTGTGTGTGTGTGTGTGTGTGTGTGTGTGTTGTCGATGTGTGTGTGTGTGTGTTGTCGGTGTGTGTGTGTGTGTGTGTGTGTGTGTGTGTGTGTTGTCGGTGTGTGTGTGTGTGTGTGTGTTGTCGGTGTGTGTGTGTGTGTGTTGTGTGTGTGTGTGTTGTTTGTGTGTGTGTGTTGTCGGTGTGTGTGTGTGTGTCTGTTGTCGGTGTGTGTGTGTGTGTTGTCGGTGTGTGTGTGTGTGTGTTGTCGGTGTGTGTGTGTGTTGTCGGTGTGTGTGTGTGTGTGTGTGTTGTCGGTGTGTGTGTGTGTGTGTTGTGTGTGTGTGTGTTGTTTGTGTGTGTGTGTTGTCGGTGTGTGTGTGTGTGTCTGTTGTCGTTGTGTGTGTGTGTGTTGTCGGTGTGTGTGTGTGTGTGTTGTCGGTGTGTGTGTGTGTTGTCGGTGTGTGTGTGTGTGTGTGTGTGTTGTCGGTGTGTGTGTGTGTGTGTGTTGTCGGTGTGTGTGTGTGTGTGTTTTCGGTGTGTGTGTGTGTGTGTTGTCGGTGTGTGTGTGTGTGTGTGTGTTGTCGGTGTGTGTGTGTGTTGTCGGTGTGTGTGTGTGTGTGTGTGTGTGTGTGTGTTGTCGGTGTGTGTGTGTGTGTTGTCGGTGTGTGTGTGTGTGTGTTGTCAGTGTGTGTGTGTGTGTGTGTTTTTTGTCGGTGTATGTGTGTGTGTGTTGTTGGTGTGTGTGTGTGTGTGTGTGTTGTCGGTGTGTGTGTGTTGTCGGTGTGTGTGTGTGTGTGTTGTCGGTGTGTGTGTGTGTGTGTTGTCTGTGTGTGTGTGTGTGTTGTCGGTGTGTGTGTGTTTATGTGTTGTCGGTGTGTGTGTGTGTGTGTTGTCGGTGTGTGTGTGTGTGTTGTCGGTGTGTGTGTGTGTGTGTTGTCGGTGTGTGTGTGTGTTGTCGGTGTGTGTGTGTGTGTGTGTGTGTGTGTGTGTGTGTTGTCGGTGTGTGTGTGTGTTGTCGGTGTGTATGTGTGTGTGTGTTGTCGGTGTGTGTGTGTGTGTGTTGTCGGTGTGTGTGTGTGTGTTGTCAGTGTGTGTGTGTGTGTGTTGTCGGTGTGTGTGTGTGTGTGTTGTCGGTGTGTGTGTGTGTTGTGTGTGTGTGTGTTGTCGGTGTGTGTGTTGTCTGAGTGTGTGTGTGTGTGTGTTGTCGGTGTGTGTGTGTTGTCGGTGTGTGTGTGTGTGTGTTGTCGGTGTGTGTGTGTGTGTTGCTGGTGTTTGTGTGTGTGTGTGTGTTGTCGATGTGTGTGTGTGTGTGTTGTCGGTGTGTGTGTGTGTGTGTGTGTGTGTGTGTGTGTGTGTGTGTGTTGTCGGTGTGTGTGTGTGTGTGTGTTGTCGGTGTGTGTGTGTGTGTTGTGTGTGTGTGTGTGTTGTCGGTGTGTGTGTGTGTGTTGTCGGTGTGTGTGTGTGTGTGTGTTGTCGGTGTGTGTGTGTGTGTGTTGTCGGTGTGTGTGTGTGTTGTGTGTGTGTGTGTTGTCGGTGTGTGTGTTGTCTGAGTGTGTGTGTGTGTGTGTGTGTTGTCGGTGTGTGTGTGTTGTCGGTGTGTGTGTGTGTGTTGTCGGTGTGTGTGTGTGTGTGTGTGTGTTGTCGGTGTGTGTGTGTGTGTGTTGTCGGTGTGTGTGTGTGTGTGTTGTCAGTGTGTGTGTGTGTGTGTGTTGTCGGTGTGTGTGTGTGTCTGTTGTCGGTGTGTGTGTGTGTGTGTTGTCGGTGTGTTTGTGTTGTGGGTGTGTGTGTGTGTGTGTTTTCGGTGTGTGTGTGTGTGTTGCTGGTGTTTGCGTGTGTGTGTTGTCGATGTGTGTGTGTGTGTGTTGTCGGTGTGTGTGTGTGTGTGTGTGTGTGTGTGTGTGTGTGTGTGTGTGTGTTGTCGGTGTGTGTGTGTGTGTGTGTTGTCGGTGTGTGTGTGTGAGTTGTGTGTGTGTGTATGTTGTCGGTGTGTGTGTGTGTGTGTTGTCGGTGTGTGTGTGTGTGTGTGTTGTCGGTGTGTGTGTGTGTGTGTTGTGCGTGTGTGTGTTGTTTGTGTGTGTGTGTGTTGTCGGTGTGTGTGTGTGTGTGTGTTGTCGGTGTGTGTGTGTGTGTGTGTGTGTGTGTGTGTGTGTGTGTGTGTGTGTGTGTGTGTGTTGTCGGTGTGTGTGTGTGTGTGTGTTGTCGGTGTGTGTGTGTGTGTTGCTGGTGTGTGTGTGTGTGTTGTCGGTGTGTGTGTGTGTGTGTTGTCGGTGTGTGTGTGTGTGTGTTGTCGGTGTGTGTGTGTGTGTGTTGTCGGTGTGTGTGTGTGTGTGTGTTGTCGGTGTGTGTGTGTGTGTGTGTGTTGTCGGTGTGTGTGTGTGTGTGTGTTGTCGGTGTGTGTGTGTGTGTTGTCAGTGTGTCTGTGTGTGTGTGTTGTCGGTGTGTGTGTGTGTGTTGTCGGTGTGTGTGTGTGTGTGTTGTCGGTGTGTGTGTGTTGTGGGTGTGTGTGTGTGTGTGTTGTCTGTGTGTGTGTGTGTGTGTTGCTGGTGTTTGTGTGTGTGTGTGTGTTGTCGATGTGTGTGTGTGTGTGTTGTCGGTGTGTGTGTGTGTGTGTGTGTGTGTGTTGTCGGTGTGTGTGTGTGTGTGTTGTCGGTGTGTGTGTGTGTGTTGTGTGTGTGTGTGTGTTGTCGGTGTGTGTGTGTGTGTTGTCGGTGTGTGTGTGTGTGTGTTGTCGGTGTGTGTGTGTGTGTGTGTTGTCGGTGTGTGTGTGTGTGTGTGTGTTGTCGGTGTGTGTGTGTGTGTGTTGTCGGTGTGTGTGTGTGTGTGTGTGTGTTGTCGGTGTGTGTGTGTGTGTGTTGTGTGTGTGTGTGTTGTTTCTGTGTGTGTGTTGTCGGTGTGTGTGTGTGTGTCTGTTGTCGGTGTGTGTGTGTGTGTTGTCGGTGTGTGTGTGTGTGTGTTGTCGGTGTGTGTGTGTGTGTTGTCGGTGTGTGTGTGTTGTTGGTGTGTGTGTGTGTGTGTTGTGTGTGTGTGTGTTGTCGGTGTGTGTGTGTGTGTGTTGTCGGTGTGTGTGTGTGTGTTGCTGGTGTGTGTGTGTGTGTTGTCGGTGTGTGTGTGTGTGTGTTGTCGGTGTGTGTGTGTGTGTGTTGTCGGTGTGTGTGTGTGTGTGTTGTCGGTGTGTGTGTGTGTGTGTGTTGTCGGTGTGTGTGTGTGTGTGTGTGTGTGTTGTCGGTGTGTGTGTGTGTGTGTGTTGTCGGTGTGTGTGTGTGTGTGTGTTGTCAGTGTGTCTGTGTGTGTGTGTTGTCGGTGTGTGTGTGTGTGTTGTCGGTGTGTGTGTGTGTGTGTTGTCGGTGTGTGTGTGTTGTGTGTGTGTGTGTGTGTGTGTTGTCTGTGTGTGTGTGTGTGTTGCTGGTGTTTGTGTGTGTGTGTGTGTTGTCGATGTGTGTGTGTGTGTGTTGTCGGTGTGTGTGTGTGTGTGTGTGTGTGTGTTGTCGGTGTGTGTGTGTGTTGTCGGTGTGTGTGTGTGTGTTGTGTGTGTGTGTGTGTGTGTGTGTGTGTGTGTTGTCGGTGTGTGTGTGTGTGTGTTGTCGGTGTGTGTGTGTGTGTGTGTTGTCGGTGTGTGTGTGTGTGTGTGTGTTGTCGGTGTGTGTGTGTGTGTGTTGTCGGTGTGTGTGTGTGTGTGTGTGTGTTGTCGGTGTGTGTGTGTGTGTGTTGTGTGTGTGTGTGTTGTTTGTGTGTGTGTGTTGTCGGTGTGTGTGTGTGTGTCTGTTGTCGGTGTGTGTGTGTGTGTTGTCGGTGTGTGTGTGTGTGTGTTGTCGGTGTGTGTGTGTGTGTTGTCGGTGTGTGTGTGTTGTTGGTGTGTGTGTGTGTGTGTTGTGTGTGTGTGTGTTGTCGGTGTGTGTGTGTGTGTGTTGTCGGTGTGTGTGTGTGTGTGTTGTCGGTGTGTGTGTGTGTGTGTTGTCGGTGTGTGTGTGTGTGTGTTGTGTGTGTGTGTGTTGTTTGTGTGTGTGTGTGTTGTCGGTGTGTGTGTGTGTGTGTGTTGTCGGTGTGTGTGTGTGTGTGTGTGTGTGTGTGTGTGTGTGTGTGTGTGTGTGTGTGTGTGTTGTCGGTGTGTGTGTGTGTGTGTGTGTTGTCGGTGTGTGTGTGTTGTCGGTGTGTGTGTGTGTGTGTTGTCGGTGTGTTGTCGGTGTGTGTGTGTGTGTTGTCAGTGTGTGTGTGTGTGTGTTGTCGGTGTGTGTGTGTGTGTGTTGTCGGTGTGTGTGTGTGTTGTGTGTGTGTGTGTTGTCGGTGTGTGTGTTGTCTGAGTGTGTGTGTGTGTGTGTGTTTTCGGTGTGTGTGTGTTGTCGGTGTGTGTGTGTGTGTGTTTTGTCGGTGTGTGTGTGTGTGTGTGTGTGTGTTGTCGGTGTGTGTGTGTGTGTGTTGTCGGTGTGTGTGTGTGTGTGTTGTCAGTGTGTGTGTGTGTTGTCGGTGTGTGTGTGTGTCTGTTGTCGGTGTGTGTGTGTGTGTGTTGTCGGTGTGTTTGTGTTGTGGGTGTGTGTGTGTGTGTGTTTTCGGTGTGTGTGTGTGTGTTGCTGGTGTTTGCGTGTGTGTGTTGTCGATGTGTGTGTGTGTGTGTTGTCGGTGTGTGTGTGTGTGTGTGTGTGTGTGTGTGTGTGTGTGTGTGTTGTCGGTGTGTGTGTGTGTGTGTGTGTTGTCGGTGTGTGTGTGTGAGTTGTGTGTGTGTGTGTGTTGTCGGTGTGTGTGTGTGTGTGTTGTCGGTGTGTGTGTGTGTGTGTTGTCGGTGTGTGTGTGTGTGTGTTGTCGGTGTGTGTGTGTGTGTTGTTGGTGTGTGTGTGTGTGTGTGTTGTCGGTGTGTTGTCGGTGTGTGTGTGTGTGTTGTCGGTGTGTGTGTGTGTGTTGTCTGTGTGTGTGTGTGTTTATGTGTTGTCGGTGTGTGTGTGTGTTGTCGGTGTGTGTGTGTGTGTGTTGTCAGTGTGTGTGTGTGTGTGTGTTGTCGGTGTGTGTGTGTGTGTGTGTTGTCGGTGTGTGTGTGTGTGTGTTGTCGGTGTGTTGTCGGTGTGTGTGTGTGTGTTGTCGGTGTGTGTGTGTGTGTTGTCTGTGTGTGTGTGTGTTTATGTGTTGTCGGTGTGTGTGTGTGTTGTCGGTGTGTGTGTGTGTGTGTTGTCAGTGTGTGTGTGTGTGTGTGTTGTCGGTGTGTGTGTGTTTATGTGTTGTCGGTGTGTGTGTGTGTGTGTTGTCGGTGTGTGTGTGTGTGTGTGTTGTCGGTGTGTGTGTGTGTTGTCGGTGTGTGTGTGTGTGTTGTCGGTGTGTGTGTGTTGTCGGTGTGTGTGTGTGTGTGTGTGTTGTCGGTGTGTGTGTGTGTGTGTTGTCGGTGTGTGTGTGTGTGTGTTGTCGGTGTGTGTGTGTGTGTGTTGTCGGTGTGTGTGTGTGTGTGTTGTCGGTGTGTGTGTGTGTGTGTTGTCGGTGTGTGTGTGTGTGTGTGTGTTGTCGGTGTGTGTGTGTGTATGTTGTGTGTGTGTGTGGTGTTTGTGTGTGTGTGTGTTGTCGGTGTGTGTGTGTGTGTTGTCGGTGTGTGTGTGTGTGTGTGTGTGTGTGTGTGTGTGTGTGTGTGTGTGTGTGTGTGTGTGTGTGTGTGTGTGTGTGTGTGTGTTGTCGATGTGTGTGTGTGTGTGTTGTCGGTGTGTGTGTGTGTGTGTGTGTGTGTGTGTGTGTGTGTGTGTGTGTTGTCGGTGTGTGTGTGTGTGTGTGTGTTGTCGGTGTGTGTGTGTGTGTGTTGTGTGTGTGTGTGTTGTTTGTGTGTGTGTGTTGTCGGTGTGTGTGTGTGTGTGTTGTCAGTGTGTGTGTGTGTGTGTGTTGTCGGTGTGTGTGTGTGTGTGTTGTCGGTGTGTGTGTGTGTGTGTGTTGTCGGTGTGTGTGTGTTGTGGGTGTGTGTGTGTGTGTGTTTTCGGTGTGTGTGTGTGTGTTGCTGG
Source organism: Salmo salar (assembly GCF_965601325.2). Lineage (NCBI taxonomy): Eukaryota > Metazoa > Chordata > Actinopteri > Salmoniformes > Salmonidae > Salmo > Salmo salar. Next base: position 163,478 of record NW_027675490.1, read on the forward strand.
TGTTTGTGTGTGTGTGTGTTGTCGATGTGTGTGTGTGTGTGTGTGTGTGTGTGTGTGTGTGTGTGTGTGTGTGTGTTGTCGGTGTGTGTGTGTGTGTGTGTGTGTTGTCGGTGTGTGTGTGTGTGTTGTGTGTGTGTGTGTGTTGTCGGTGTGTGTGTGTGTGTGTTGTCGGTGTGTGTGTGTGTGTGTTGTCGGTGTGTGTGTGTGTGTGTTGTCGGTGTGTGTGTGTGTGTGTTGTCGGTGTGTGTGTGTGTGTTGTCGGTGTGTGTGTGTGTGTGTTGTGTGTGTGTGTGTTGTTTGTGTGTGTGTGTGTTGTCGGTGTGTGTGTGTGTGTGTGTGTGTGGTCGGTGTGTGTGTGTGTGTGTGTGTGTGTGTGTGTGTGTGTGTGTGTGTGTGTGTGTGTGTGTGTGTGTGTGTGTGTGTGTGTGTGTGTGTGTGTGTGTGTTGTCGGTGTGTGTGTGTGTGTGTGTTGCCGGTGTGTGTGTGTGTGTTGTCGGTGTGTGTGTGTGTGTGTTGTCGGTGTGTGTGTGTGTGTGTGTGTTGTCGGTGTGTGTGTGTGTTGTCGGTGTGTGTGTGTGTGTGTTGTCGGTGTGTTGTCGGTGTGTGTGTGTGTGTTGTCAGTGTGTGTGTGTGTGTTGTCGGTGTGTGTGTGTGTGTGTTGTCGGTGTGTGTGTGTGTTGTGTGTGTGTGTGTTGTCGGTGTGTGTGTTGTCTGAGTGTGTGTGTGTGTGTGTTGTCGGTGTGTGTGTGTTGTCGGTGTGTGTGTGTGTGTTGTCGGTGTGTGTGTGTGTGTGTGTGTTGTCGGTGTGTGTGTGTGTGTGTTGTCGGTGTGTGTGTGTGTGTGTTGTCGGTGTGTGTGTGTGTGTGTTGTCGGTGTGTTGTCGGTGTGTGTGTGTGTGTTGTCAGTGTGTGTGTGTGTGTGTTGTCGGTGTGTGTGTGTGTGTGTTGTCGGTGTGTGTGTGTGTTGTGTGTGTGTGTGTTGTCGGTGTGTGTGTTGTCTGAGTGTGTGTGTGTGTGTGTGTGTTGTCGGTGTGTGTGTGTTGTCGGTGTGTGTGTGTGTGTGTGTTGTCGGTGTTTGTGTGTGTGTGTGTGTGTGTTGTCGGTGTGTGTGTGTGTGTGTTGTCGGTGTGTGTGTGTGTGTGTTGTCAGTGTGTGTGTGTGTGTGTGTTGTCGGTGTGTGTGTGTGTGTGTTGTCGGTGTGTGTGTGTGTGTGTTGTCGGTGTGTTTGTGTTGTGGGTGTGTGTGTGTGTGTGTGTTTTCGGTGTGTGTGTGTGTGTTGCTGGTGTTTGCGTGTGTGTGTTGTCGATGTGTGTGTGTGTGTGTTGTCGGTGTGTGTGTGTGTGTGTGTGTGTGTGTGTGTGTGTGTGTGTGTGTGTGTTGTCGGTGTGTGTGTGTGTGTGTGTTGTCGGTGTGTGTGTGTGAGTTGTGTGTGTGTGTGTGTTGTCGGTGTGTGTGTGTGTGTGTTGTCGGTGTGTGTGTGTGTGTGTTGTCGGTGTGTGTGTGTGTGTGTTGTGCGTGTGTGTGTTGTTTGTGTGTGTGTGTGTTGTCGGTGTGTGTGTGTGTGTGTGTTGTGTGTGTGTGTGTGTGTGTGTGTGTGTGTGTTGTCGGTGTGTGTGTGTGTGTGTTGTCGGTGTGTTGTCGGTGTGTGTGTGTGTGTTGTCGGTGTGTGTGTGTGTGTTGTCTGTGTGTGTGTGTGTTTATGTGTTGTCGGTGTGTGTGTGTGTTGTCGGTGTGTGTGTGTGTGTGTTGTCAGTGTGTGTGTGTGTGTGTGTTGTCGGTGTGTGTGTGTGTTGTCGGTGTGTGTGTGTGTGTTGTCGGTGTGTGTGTGTTGTCGGTGTGTGTGTGTGTGTGTGTGTTGTCGGTGTGTGTGTGTGTGTGTTGTCGGTGTGTGTGTGTGTGTGTTGTCGGTGTGTGTGTGTGTGTGTTGTCGGTGTGTGTGTGTGTGTGTTGTCGGTGTGTGTGTGTGTGTGTTGTCGGTGTGTGTGTGTGTGTGTGTGTTGTCGGTGTGTGTGTGTGTATGTTGTGTGTGTGTGTGGTGTTTGTGTGTGTGTGTGTTGTCGGTGTGTGTGTGTGTGTTGTCGGTGTGTGTGTGTGTGTGTGTGTGTGTGTGTGTGTGTGTGTGTGTGTGTGTGTGTGTGTGTGTGTGTGTGTGTGTTGTCGATGTGTGTGTGTGTGTGTTGTCGGTGTGTGTGTGTGTGTGTGTGTGTGTGTGTGTGTGTTGTCGGTGTGTGTGTGTGTGTGTGTGTTGTCGGTGTGTGTGTGTGTGTGTTGTGTGTGTGTGTGTTGTTTGTGTGTGTGTGTTGTCGGTGTGTGTGTGTGTGTCTGTTGTCGGTGTGTGTGTGTGTGTTGTCGGTGTGTGTGTGTGTGTGTTGTCGGTGTGTGTGTGTGTGTTGTCGGTGTGTGTGTGTTGTTGGTGTGTGTGTGTGTGTGTTGTGTGTGTGTGTGTTGTCGGTGTGTGTGTGTGTGTGTTGTCGGTGTGTGTGTGTGTTGTCGGTGTGTGTGTGTGTGTGTGTGTGTTGTCGGTGTGTGTGTGTGTGTGTGTTGTCGGTGTGTGTGTGTGTGTGTTTTCGGTGTGTGTGTGTGTGTGTTGTCGGGGTGTGTGTGTGTGTGTTGTCGGTGTGTGTGTGTGTTGTCGGTGTGTGTGTGTGTGTGTGTGTGTGTGTGTGTGTTGTCGGTGTGTGTGTGTGTGTGTTGTCGGTGTGTGTGTGTGTGTGTTGTCAGTGTGTGTGTGTGTGTGTGTTTTTTGTCGGTGTATGTGTGTGTGTGTTGTTGGTGTGTGTGTGTGTGTGTGTGTTGTCGGTGTGTGTGTGTTGTCGGTGTGTGTGTGTGTGTGTTGTCGGTGTGTGTGTGTGTGTGTTGTCTGTGTGTGTGTGTGTGTTGTCGGTGTGTGTGTGTTTATGTGTTGTCGGTGTGTGTGTGTGTGTGTTGTCGGTGTGTGTGTGTGTGTTGTCGGTGTGTGTGTGTGTGTGTTGTCGGTGTGTGTGTGTGTTGTCGGTGTGTGTGTGTGTGTGTGTGTGTGTGTGTGTTGTCGGTGTGTGTGTGTGTTGTCGGTGTGTATGTGTGTGTGTGTTGTCGGTGTGTGTGTGTGTGTGTTGTCGGTGTGTGTGTGTGTGTTGTCAGTGTGTGTGTGTGTGTGTTGTCGGTGTGTGTGTGTGTGTGTTGTCGGTGTGTGTGTGTGTTGTGTGTGTGTGTGTTGTCGGTGTGTGTGTTGTCTGAGTGTGTGTGTGTGTGTGTTGTCGGTGTGTGTGTGTTGTCGGTGTGTGTGTGTGTGTGTTGTCGGTGTGTGTGTGTGTTGCTGGTGTTTGTGTGTGTGTGTGTGTTGTCGATGTGTGTGTGTGTGTGTTGTCGGTGTGTGTGTGTGTGTGTGTGTGTGTGTGTGTGTGTGTTGTCGGTGTGTGTGTGTGTGTGTGTTGTCGGTGTGTGTGTGTGTGTTGTGTGTGTGTGTGTGTTGTCGGTGTGTGTGTGTGTGTTGTCGGTGTGTGTGTGTGTGTGTGTTGTCGGTGTGTGTGTGTGTGTTGTCGGTGTGTGTGTGTGTGTGTGTGTTGTCGGTGTGTGTGTGTGTGTGTTGTCGGTGTGTGTGTGTGTGTGTTGGTGGTGTGTGTGTGTGTGTTGTCGGTGTGTGTGTGTGTGTGTTGTCGGTGTGTGTGTGTGTGTGTTGTCGGTGTGTTGTCGGTGTGTGTGTGTGTGTTGTCGGTGTGTGTGTGTGTTGTCTGTGTGTGTATGTGTTTATGTGTTGTCGGTGTGTGTGTGTGTTGTCGGTGTGTGTGTGTGTGTGTTGTCAGTGTGTGTGTGTGTGTGTGTTGTCGGTGTGTGTGTGTTTATGTGTTGTCGGTGTGTGTGTGTGTGTGTTGTCGGTGTGTGTGTGTGTGTGTGTTGTCGGTGTGTGTGTGTGTTGTCGGTGTGTGTGTGTGTGTTGTCGGTGTGTGTGTGTTGTCGGTGTGTGTGTGTGTGTGTGTTGTCGGTGTGTGTGTGTGTGTGTTGTCGGTGTGTGTGTGTGTGTGTTGTCGGTGTGTGTGTGTGTGTTGTCGGTGTGTGTGTGTGTGTGTGTTGTCGGTGTGTGTGTGTGTGTGTGTGTTGTCGGTGTGTGTGTGTGTATGTTGTGTGTGTGTGTGGTGTTTGTGTGTGTGTGTGTTGTCGGTGTGTGTGTGTGTCTGTTGTCGGTGTGTGTGTGTGTGTGTTGTCGGTGTGTGTGTGTGTGTGTTGTCGGTGTGTGTGTGTGTGTTGTCGGTGTGTGTTTGTTGTTGGTGTGTGTGTGTGTGTGTTGTGTGTGTGTGTGTTGTCGGTGTGTGTGTGTGTGTGTTGTCGGTGTGTGTGTGTGTTGTCGGTGTGTGTGTGTGTGTGTGTGTGTGTGTGTGTGAGTTGTCGGTGTGTGTGTGTGTGTGTTGTCGGTGTGTGTGTGTGTGTGTTGTCAGTGTGTGTGTGTGTGTGTGTTGTCGGTGTGTGTGTGTGTGTGTGTTGTCGGTGTGTGTGTGTGTGTGTGTGTTGTCGGTGTGTGTGTGTTGTCGGTGTGTGTGTGTGTGTGTGTTGTCGGTGTGTGTGTGTGTGTGTTGTCTGTGTGTGTGTGTGTGTTGTCGGTGTGTGTGTGTTTATGTGTTGTCGGTGTGTGTGTGTGTGTGTTGGCGGTGTGTGTGTGTGTGTGTTGGCGGTGTGTGTGTGTGTGTGTTGTCGGTGTGTGTGTGTGTTGTCGGTGTGTGTGTGTGTGTGTGTGTGTGTGTTGTCGGTGTGTGTGTGTGTTGTCGGTGTGTATGTGTGTGTGTGTTGTCGGTGTGTGTGTGTGTGTGTGTTGTCGGTGTGTGTGTGTGTGTTGTCAGTGTGTGTGTGTGTGTGTTGTCGGTGTGTGTGTGTGTGTGTTGTCGGTGTGTGTGTGTGTTGTGTGTGTGTGTGTTGTCGGTGTGTGTGTTGTCTGAGTGTGTGTGTGTGTGTGTGTGTTGTCGGTGTGTGTGTGTTGTCGGTGTGTGTGTGTGTGTGTGTTGTCGGTGTGTGTGTGTGTGTGTGTGTGTGTGTTGTCGGTGTGTGTGTGTGTGTGTGTTGTCGGTGTGTGTGTGTGTGTGTTGTCAGTGTGTGTGTGTGTGTGTGTTGTCGGTGTGTGTGTGTGTGTGTTGTCGGTGTGTGTGTGTGTGTGTGTTGTCGGTGTGTGTGTGTTGTGGGTGTGTGTGTGTGTGTGTTTTCGGTGTGTGTGTGTGTGTTGCTGGTGTTTGTGTGTGTGTGTGTTGTCGATGTGTGTGTGTGTGTGTTGTCGGTGTGTGTGTGTGTGTGTGTGTGTGTGTGTGTGTGTGTGTGTGTGTGTGTGTGTGTGTGTGTTGTCGGTGTGTGTGTGTGTGTGTGTGTGTTGTCGGTGTGTGTGTGTGTGTTGTGTGTGTGTGTGTGTTGTCGGTGTGTGTGTGTGTGTGTTGTCGGTGTGTGTGTGTGTGTGTTGTCGGTGTGTGTGTGTGTGTGTTGTCGGTGTGTGTGTGTGTGTGTTGTCGGTGTGTGTGTGTGTGTTGTCGGTGTGTGTGTGTGTGTGTTGTGTGTGTGTGTGTTGTTTGTGTGTGTGTGTGTTGTCGGTGTGTGTGTGTGTGTGTGTGTGTGGTCGGTGTGTGTGTGTGTGTGTGTGTGTGTGTGTGTGTGTGTGTGTGTGTGTGTGTGTGTGTGTGTGTGTGTGTGTGTGTGTGTGTGTGTGTGTGTTGTCGGTGTGTGTGTGTGTGTGTGTTGCCGGTGTGTGTGTGTGTGTTGTCGGTGTGTGTGTGTGTGTGTTGTCGGTGTGTGTGTGTGTGTGTGTGTTGTCGGTGTGTGTGTGTGTTGTCGGTGTGTGTGTGTGTGTGTTGTCGGTGTGTTGTCGGTGTGTGTGTGTGTGTTGTCAGTGTGTGTGTGTGTGTTGTCGGTGTGTGTGTGTGTGTGTTGTCGGTGTGTGTGTGTGTTGTGTGTGTGTGTGTTGTCGGTGTGTGTGTTGTCTGAGTGTGTGTGTGTGTGTGTTGTCGGTGTGTGTGTGTTGTCGGTGTGTGTGTGTGTGTTGTCGGTGTGTGTGTGTGTGTGTGTGTTGTCGGTGTGTGTGTGTGTGTGTTGTCGGTGTGTGTGTGTGTGTGTTGTCGGTGTGTGTGTGTGTGTGTTGTCGGTGTGTTGTCGGTGTGTGTGTGTGTGTTGTCAGTGTGTGTGTGTGTGTGTTGTCGGTGTGTGTGTGTGTGTGTTGTCGGTGTGTGTGTGTGTTGTGTGTGTGTGTGTTGTCGGTGTGTGTGTTGTCTGAGTGTGTGTGTGTGTGTGTGTGTTGTCGGTGTGTGTGTGTTGTCGGTGTGTGTGTGTGTGTGTGTTGTCGGTGTTTGTGTGTGTGTGTGTGTGTGTTGTCGGTGTGTGTGTGTGTTGTCGGTGTGTATGTGTGTGTGTGTTGTCGGTGTGTGTGTGTGTGTGTGTTGTCGGTGTGTGTGTGTGTGTTGTCAGTGTGTGTGTGTGTGTGTTGTCGGTGTGTGTGTGTGTGTGTTGTCGGTGTGTGTGTGTGTTGTGTGTGTGTGTGTTGTCGGTGTGTGTGTTGTCTGAGTGTGTGTGTGTGTGTGTGTGTTGTCGGTGTGTGTGTGTTGTCGGTGTGTGTGTGTGTGTGTGTTGTCGGTGTGTGTGTGTGTGTGTGTGTGTGTGTTGTCGGTGTGTGTGTGTGTGTGTGTTGTCGGTGTGTGTGTGTGTGTGTTGTCAGTGTGTGTGTGTGTGTGTGTTGTCGGTGTGTGTGTGTGTGTGTTGTCGGTGTGTGTGTGTGTGTGTGTTGTCGGTGTGTGTGTGTTGTGGGTGTGTGTGTGTGTGTGTTTTCGGTGTGTGTGTGTGTGTTGCTGGTGTTTGTGTGTGTGTGTGTTGTCGATGTGTGTGTGTGTGTGTTGTCGGTGTGTGTGTGTGTGTGTGTGTGTGTGTGTGTGTGTGTGTGTGTGTGTGTGTGTGTGTGTGTTGTCGGTGTGTGTGTGTGTGTGTGTGTGTTGTCGGTGTGTGTGTGTGTGTTGTGTGTGTGTGTGTGTTGTCGGTGTGTGTGTGTGTGTGTTGTCGGTGTGTGTGTGTGTGTGTTGTCGGTGTGTGTGTGTGTGTGTTGTCGGTGTGTGTGTGTGTGTGTTGTCGGTGTGTGTGTGTGTGTTGTCGGTGTGTGTGTGTGTGTGTTGTGTGTGTGTGTGTTGTTTGTGTGTGTGTGTGTTGTCGGTGTGTGTGTGTGTGTGTGTGTGTGTCGTGTGTGTGTGTGTGTGTGTGTGTGTGTGTGTGTGTGTGTGTGTGTGTGTGTGTGTGTGTGTGTGTGTGTGTGTGTGTGTGTGTTGTCGGTGTGTGTGTGTGTGTGTGTTGCCGGTGTGTGTGTGTGTGTTGTCGGTGTGTGTGTGTGTGTGTTGTCGGTGTGTGTGTGTGTGTGTGTGTTGTCGGTGTGTGTGTGTGTTGTCGGTGTGTGTGTGTGTGTGTTGTCGGTGTGTTGTCGGTGTGTGTGTGTGTGTTGTCAGTGTGTGTGTGTGTGTTGTCGGTGTGTGTGTGTGTGTGTTGTCGGTGTGTGTGTGTGTTGTGTGTGTGTGTGTTGTCGGTGTGTGTGTTGTCTGAGTGTGTGTGTGTGTGTGTTGTCGGTGTGTGTGTGTTGTCGGTGTGTGTGTGTGTGTTGTCGGTGTGTGTGTGTGTGTGTGTGTTGTCGGTGTGTGTGTGTGTGTGTTGTCGGTGTGTGTGTGTGTGTGTTGTCGGTGTGTGTGTGTGTGTGTTGTCGGTGTGTTGTCGGTGTGTGTGTGTGTGTTGTCAGTGTGTGTGTGTGTGTGTTGTCGGTGTGTGTGTGTGTGTGTTGTCGGTGTGTGTGTGTGTTGTGTGTGTGTGTGTTGTCGGTGTGTGTGTTGTCTGAGTGTGTGTGTGTGTGTGTGTGTTGTCGGTGTGTGTGTGTTGTCGGTGTGTGTGTGTGTGTGTGTTGTCGGTGTTTGTGTGTGTGTGTGTGTGTGTTGTCGGTGTGTGTGTGTGTGTGTTGTCGGTGTGTGTGTGTGTGTGTTGTCAGTGTGTGTGTGTGTGTGTGTTGTCGGTGTGTGTGTGTGTGTGTTGTCGGTGTGTGTGTGTGTGTGTTGTCGGTGTGTTTGTGTTGTGGGTGTGTGTGTGTGTGTGTGTTTTCGGTGTGTGTGTGTGTGTTGCTGGTGTTTGCGTGTGTGTGTTGTCGATGTGTGTGTGTGTGTGTTGTCGGTGTGTGTGTGTGTGTGTGTGTGTGTGTGTGTGTGTGTGTGTGTGTGTGTGTGTTGTCGGTGTGTGTGTGTGTGTGTGTTGTCGGTGTGTGTGTGTGAGTTGTGTGTGTGTGTGTGTTGTCGGTGTGTGTGTGTGTGTGTTGTCGGTGTGTGTGTGTGTGTGTTGTCGGTGTGTGTGTGTGTGTTGTGCGTGTGTGTGTTGTTTGTGTGTGTGTGTGTTGTCGGTGTGTGTGTGTGTTGTGTGTGTGTGTGTGTGTGTGTGTGTGTGTGTGTGTGTGTGTGTGTGTGTGTGTGTGTGTGTGTGTGTGTGTGTGTGTGTGTGTGTGTTGTCGGTGTGTGTGTGTGTGTGTGTTGTCGGTGTGTGTGTGTGTTGCCGGTGTGTGTGTGTGTGTGTTGTCGGTGTGTGTGTGTGTGTGTTGTCGGTGTGTGTGTGTGTGTGTTGTCGGTGTGTGTGTGTGTGTGTTGTCGGTGTGTGTGTGTGTGTTGTCGGTGTGTGTGTGTGTGTGTTGTCGGTGTGTTGTCGGTGTGTGTGTGTGTGTTGTCGGTGTGTGTGTGTGTGTTGTCTGTGTGTGTATGTGTTTATGTGTTGTCGGTGTGTGTGTGTGTTGTCGGTGTGTGTGTGTGTGTGTTGTCAGTGTGTGTGTGTGTGTGTTGTCGGTGTGTGTGTGTTTATGTGTTGTCGGTGTGTGTGTGTGTGTGTTGTCGGTGTGTGTGTGTGTGTGTGTTGTCGGTGTGTGTGTGTGTTGTCGGTGTGTGTGTGTGTGTGTTGTCGGTGTGTGTGTGTTGTCGGTGTGTGTGTGTGTGTGTGTTGTCGGTGTGTGTGTGTGTGTGTTGTCGGTGTGTGTGTGTGTGTGTTGTCGGTGTGTGTGTGTGTGTGTTGTCGGTGTGTGTGTGTGTGTGTTGTCGGTGTGTGTGTGTGTGTGAGTGTTGTCGGTGTGTGTGTGTGTATGTTGTGTGTGTGTGTGGTGTTTGTGTGTGTGTGTGTTGTCGGTGTGTGTGTGTGTCTGTTGTCGGTGTGTGTGTGTGTGTTGTCGGTGTGTGTGTGTGTGTGTTGTCGGTGTGTGTGTGTGTGTTGTCGGTGTGTGTTTGTTGTTGGTGTGTGTGTGTGTGTGTTGTGTGTGTGTGTGTTGTCGGTGTGTGTGTGTGTGTGTTGTCGGTGTGTGTGTGTTGTCGGTGTGTGTGTGTGTGTGTGTGTGTGTGTGTGTGTGAGTTGTCGGTGTGTGTGTGTGTGTGTTGTCGGTGTGTGTGTGTGTGTGTTGTCAGTGTGTGTGTGTGTGTGTGTTGTCGGTGTGTGTGTGTGTGTGTGTTGTCGGTGTGTGTGTGTGTGTGTGTGTGTTGTCGGTGTGTGTGTGTTGTCGGTGTGTGTGTGTGTGTGTGTGTTGTCGGTGTGTGTGTGTGTGTGTTGTCTGTGTGTGTGTGTGTGTTGTCGGTGTGTGTGTGTTTATGTGTTGTCGGTGTGTGTGTGTGTGTGTTGGCGGTGTGTGTGTGTGTGTTGGCGGTGTGTGTGTGTGTGTGTTGTCGGTGTGTGTGTGTGTTGTCGGTGTGTGTGTGTGTGTGTGTGTGTGTGTGTGTGTTGTCGGTGTGTGTGTGTGTTGTCGGTGTGTATGTGTGTGTGTGTTGTCGGTGTGTGTGTGTGTGTGTGTTGTCGGTGTGTGTGTGTGTGTTGTCAGTGTGTGTGTGTGTGTGTTGTCGGTGTGTGTGTGTGTGTGTTGTCGGTGTGTGTGTGTGTTGTGTGTGTGTGTGTTGTCGGTGTGTGTGTTGTCTGAGTGTGTGTGTGTGTGTGTGTGTTGTCGGTGTGTGTGTGTTGTCGGTGTGTGTGTGTGTGTGTGTTGTCGGTGTGTGTGTGTGTGTGTGTGTGTGTGTGTGTTGTCGGTGTGTGTGTGTGTGTGTGTTGTCGGTGTGTGTGTGTGTGTGTTGTCAGTGTGTGTGTGTGTTGTCGGTGTGTGTGTGTGTGTGTTGTCGGTGTGTGTGTGTGTGTGTGTTGTCGGTGTGTGTGTGTTGTGGGTGTGTGTGTGTGTGTGTTTTCGGTGTGTGTGTGTGTGTTGCTGGTGTTTGTGTGTGTGTGTGTTGTCGATGTGTGTGTGTGTGTGTTGTCGGTGTGTGTGTGTGTGTGTGTGTGTGTGTGTGGTGTGTGTGTGTGTGTGTGTGTGTGTGTGTGTGTGTTGTCGGTGTGTGTGTGTGTGTGTGTGTTGTCGGTGTGTGTGTGTGTGTTGTGTGTGTGTGTGTGTTGTCGGTGTGTGTGTGTGTGTGTTGTCGGTGTGTGTGTGTGTGTGTTGTCGGTGTGTGTGTGTGTGTGTTGTCGGTGTGTGTGTGTGTGTGTTGTCGGTGTGTGTGTGTGTGTTGTCGGTGTGTGTGTGTGTGTGTTGTGTGTGTGTGTGTTGTTTGTGTGTGTGTGTGTTGTCGGTGTGTGTGTGTGTGTGTGTGTATGTGTGTGTGTGTGTGTGTGTGTGTGTGTGTTGTCGGTGTGTGTGTGTGTGTGTGTTGCCGGTGTGTGTGCGTGTGTTGTCGGTGTGTGTGTGTGTGTGTTGTCGGTGTGTGTGTGTGTGTGTGTGTGTTGTCGGTGTGTGTGTGTGTTGTCGGTGTGTGTGTGTGTGTGTTGTCGGTGTGTTGTCGGTGTGTGTGTGTGTTGTCAGTGTGTGTGTGTGTGTGTTGTCGGTGTGTGTGTGTGTGTGTGTGGTCGGTGTGTGTGTGTGTGTGTGTGTGTGTGTTGTCGGTGTGTGTGTGTGTTGCCGGTGTGTGTGTGTGTGTGTTGTCGGTGTGTGTGTGTGTGTGTTGTCGGTGTGTGTGTGTGTGTGTTGTCGGTGTGTGTGTGTGTGTGTTGTCGGTGTGTGTGTGTGTGTTGTCGGTGTGTGTGTGTGTGTGTTGTCGGTGTGTTGTCGGTGTGTGTGTGTGTGTTGTCGGTGTGTGTGTGTGTGTTGTCTGTGTGTGTGTGTAGTGTGTGTGTGTGTGTGTGTTGTCGGTGTGTGTGTGTGTGTGTTGTCAGGTGTGTGTGTGTGTGTGTGTTGTCGGTGTGTGTGTGTGTGTGTTGTCGGTGTGTGTGTGTGTGTGTGTTGTCGGTGTGTGTGTGTGTTGTCGGGTGTGTGTCGTGTGTGTGTGTTGTCGGTGTGTGTGTGTGTGGTGTTGTCGTGTGTGTGGGTGTCGTGTGTGTGTGTGTTGTCGGTGTGTGTGTGTGTGTTGTCGGTGTGTGTGTGTGTGTGTTGTCGGTGTGTGTGTGTGTGTGTTGTCGGTGTGTGTGTGTGTGTGTTGTCGGTGTGTGTGTGTGTATGTTGTGTGTGTGTGTGGTGTTTGTGTGTGTGTGTGTTGTCGGTGTGTGTGTGTGTCTGTTGTCGGTGTGTGTGTGTGTGTTGTCGGTGTGTGTGTGTGTGTGTTGTCGGTGTGTGTGTGTGTGTTGTCGGTGTGTGTTTGTTGTTGGTGTGTGTGTGTGTGTGTTGTGTGTGTGTGTGTTGTCGGTGTGTGTGTGTGTGTGTTGTCGGTGTGTGTGTGTGTTGTCGGTGTGTGTGTGTGTGTGTGTGTGTGTGTGTGTGTGTGAGTTGTCGGTGTGTGTGTGTGTGTGTTGTCGGTGTGTGTGTGTGTGTGTGTGTGTTGTCAGTGTGTGTGTGTGTGTGTGTTGTCGGTGTGTGTGTGTGTGTTGTCGGTGTGTGTGTGTGTGTGTGTGTTGTCGGTGTGTGTGTGTTGTCGGTGTGTGTGTGTGTGTGTGTGTTGTCGGTGTGTGTGTGTGTGTGTTGTCTGTGTGTGTGTGTGTGTTGTCGGTGTGTGTGTGTTTATGTGTTGTCGGTGTGTGTGTGTGTGTGTTGGCGGTGTGTGTGTGTGTGTTGGCGGTGTGTGTGTGTGTGTGTTGTCGGTGTGTGTGTGTGTTGTCGGTGTGTGTGTGTGTGTGTGTGTGTGTGTGTGTGTGTGTTGTCGGTGTGTGTGTGTGTTGTCGGTGTGTATGTGTGTGTGTGTTGTCGGTGTGTGTGTGTGTGTGTGTGTGTGTGTGTGTGTGTGTGTGTGTGTGTGTGTGTGTGTGTGTGTGTGTGTGTGTGTGTGTGTTGTCGGTGTGTGTGTGTGTGTGTGTTGCCGGTGTGTGTGTGTGTGTTGTCGGTGTGTGTGTGTGTGTGTTGTCGGTGTGTGTGTGTGTGTGTGTGTGTTGTCGGTGTGTGTGTGTGTTGTCGGTGTGTGTGTGTGTGTGTTGTCGGTGTGTTGTCGGTGTGTGTGTGTGTTGTCAGTGTGTGTGTGTGTGTGTTGTCGGTGTGTGTGTGTGTGTGTTGTCGGTGTGTGTGTGTGTTGTGTGTGTGTGTGTTGTCGGTGTGTGTGTTGTCTGAGTGTGTGTGTGTGTGTGTGTGTTGTCGGTGTGTGTGTGTTGTCGGTGTGTGTGTGTGTGTTGTCGGTGTGTGTGTGTGTGTGTGTGTGTTGTCGGTGTGTGTGTGTGTGTGTTGTCGGTGTGTGTGTGTGTGTGTTGTCAGTGTGTGTGTGTGTGTGTTGTCAGTGTGTGTGTGTGTGTGTGTGTTGTCGGTGTGTGTGTGTGTGTGTTGTCGGTGTGTGTGTGTGTGTGTGTTGTCGGTGTGTGTGTGTGTGTGTGTGTGTGTGTGTGTTGTCGGTGTGTGTGTGTGTGTGTGTTGTCGGTGTGTGTGTGTGTGTGTTGTCAGTGTGTGTGTGTGTGTGTGTTGTCGGTGTGTGTGTGTGTGTGTTGTCGGTGTGTGTGTGTGTGTGTGTTGTCGGTGTGTGTGTGTTGTGGGTGTGTGTGTGTGTGTGTTTTCGGTGTGTGTGTGTGTGTTGCTGGTGTTTGTGTGTGTGTGTGTTGTCGATGTGTGTGTGTGTGTGTTGTCGGTGTGTGTGTGTGTGTGTGTGTGTGTGTGTGTGTGTGTGTGTGTGTGTGTGTGTGTGTGTGTTGTCGGTGTGTGTGTGTGTGTGTGTGTTGTCGGTGTGTGTGTGTGTGTTGTGTGTGTGTGTGTGTTGTCGGTGTGTGTGTGTGTGTGTTGTCGGTGTGTGTGTGTGTGTGTTGTCGGTGTGTGTGTGTGTGTGTTGTCGGTGTGTGTGTGTGTGTGTTGTCGGTGTGTGTGTGTGTGTTGTCGGTGTGTGTGTGTGTGTGTTGTGTGTGTGTGTGTTGTTTGTGTGTGTGTGTGTTGTCGGTGTGTGTGTGTGTGTGTGTGTGTGTGTCGGTGTGTGTGTGTGTGTGTGTGTGGTGTGTGTGTGTGTGTGTGTGTGTGTGTGTGTGTGTGTGTGTGTGTGTGTGTGTGTGTGTGTGTGTTGTCGGTGTTTGTGTGTGTGTGTGTTGCCGGTGTGTGTGTGTGTGTTGTCGGTGTGTGTGTGTGTGTGTTGTCGGTGTGTGTGTGTGTGTGTTGTGTGTTGTCGGTGTGTGTGTGTGTTGTCGGTGTGTGTGTGTGTGTGTTGTCGGTGTGTTGTCGGTGTGTGTGTGTGTTGTCAGTGTGTGTGTGTGTGTGTTGTCGGTGTGTGTGTGTGTGTGTTGTCGGTGTGTGTGTGTGTTGTGTGTGTGTGTGTTGTCGGTGTGTGTGTTGTCTGAGTGTGTGTGTGTGTGTGTGTGTTCTCGGTGTGTGTGTGTTGTCGGTGTGTGTGTGTGTGTTGTCGGTGTGTGTGTGTGTGTGTGTGTGTTGTCGGTGTGTGTGTGTGTGTGTTGTCGGTGTGTGTGTGTGTGTGTTGTCAGTGTGTGTGTGTGTGTGTGTTGTCGGTGTGTGTGTGTGTCTGTTGTCGGTGTGTGTGTGTGTGTGTTGTCGGTGTGTTTGTGTTGTGGGTGTGTGTGTGTGTGTGTTTTCGGTGTGTGTGTGTGTGTTGCTGGTGTTTGCGTGTGTGTGTTGTCGATGTGTGTGTGTGTGTGTTGTCGGTGTGTGTGTGTGTGTGTGTGTGTGTGTGTGTGTGTTGTCGGTGTGTGTGTGTGTGTGTGTTGTCGGTGTGTGTGTGTGAGTTGTGTGTGTGTGTATGTTGTCGGTGTGTGTGTGTGTGTGTTGTCGGTGTGTGTGTGTGTGTGTTGTCGGTGTGTGTGTGTGTGTCTTGTGCGTGTGTGTGTTGTTTGTGTGTGTGTGTGTTGTCGGTGTGTGTGTGTGTGTGTGTTGTCGTGTGTGTGTGTGTGTGTGTGTGTGTGTGTGTGTGTGTGTGTGTGTGTGTGTGTGTGTGTGTGTGTTGTCGGTGTGTGTGTGTGTGTGTGTGTTGTCGGTGTGTGTGTGTGTTGCTGGTGTGTGTGTGTGTGTTGTCGGTGTGTGTGTGTGTGTGTTGTCGGTGTGTGTGTGTGTGTGTTGTCGGTGTGTGTGTGTGTGTGTTGTCGGTGTGTGTGTGTGTGTGTGTTGTCGGTGTGTGTGTGTGTGTGTGTGTGTGTTGTCGGTGTGTGTGTGTGTGTGTGTTGTCGGTGTGTGTGTGTGTGTGTGTTGTCAGTGTGTCTGTGTGTGTGTGTTGTCGGTGTGTGTGTGTGTGTTGTCGGTGTGTGTGTGTGTGTGTTGTCGGTGTGTGTGTGTTGTGGGTGTGTGTGTGTGTGTGTTGTCTGTGTGTGTGTGTGTGTTGCTGGTGTTTGTGTGTGTGTGTGTGTTGTCGATGTGTGTGTGTGTGTGTTGTCGGTGTGTGTGTGTGTGTGTGTGTGTGTGTGTGTGTGTTGTCGGTGTGTGTGTGTGTGTGTGTTGTCGGTGTGTGTGTGTGTGTTGTGTGTGTGTGTGTGTTGTCGGTGTGTGTGTGTGTGTTGTCGGTGTGTGTGTGTGTGTGTTGTCGGTGTGTGTGTGTGTGTGTTGTCGGTGTGTGTGTGTGTGTGTGTGTTGTCGGTGTGTGTGTGTGTGTGTTGTCGGTGTGTGTGTGTGTGTGTGTGTGTTGTCGGTGTGTGTGTGTGTGTGTTGTGTGTGTGTGTGTTGTTTGTGTGTGTGTGTTGTCGGTGTGTGTGTGTGTGTCTGTTGTCGGTGTGTGTGTGTGTGTTGTCGGTGTGTGTGTGTGTGTGTTGTCGGTGTGTGTGTGTGTGTTGTCGGTGTGTGTGTGTTGTTGGTGTGTGTGTGTGTGTGTTGTGTGTGTGTGTGTTGTCGGTGTGTGTGTGTGTGTGTTGTCGGTGTGTGTGTGTGTGTGTTGTCGGTGTGTGTGTGTGTGTGTTGTCGGTGTGTGTGTGTGTGTTGTCGGTGTGTGTGTGTGTGTGTTGTGTGTGTGTGTGTTGTTTGTGTGTGTGTGTGTTGTCGGTGTGTGTGTGTGTGTGTGTTGTCGGTGTGTGTGTGTGTGTGTGTGTGTGTGTGTGTGTGTGTGTGTGTGTGTGTGTGTGTGTGTGTGTGTTGTCGGTGTGTGTGTGTGTGTGTGTGTTGTCGGTGTGTGTGTGTGTTGTCGGTGTGTGTGTGTGTGTGTTGTCGGTGTGTTGTCGGTGTGTGTGTGTGTGTTGTCAGTGTGTGTGTGTGTGTGTTGTCGGTGTGTGTGTGTGTGTGTTGTCGGTGTGTGTGTGTGTGTTGTGTGTGTGTGTGTTGTCGGTGTGTGTGTTGTCTGAGTGTGTGTGTGTGTGTGTGTGTTGTCGGTGTGTGTGTGTTGTCGGTGTGTGTGTGTGTGTGTGTTGTCGGTGTGTGTGTGTGTGTGTGTGTGTGTTGTCGGTGTGTGTGTGTGTGTGTTGTCGGTGTGTGTGTGTGTGTGTTGTCAGTGTGTGTGTGTGTGTGTGTTGTCGGTGTGTGTGTGTGTCTGTTGTCGGTGTGTGTGTGTGTGTGTTGTCGGTGTGTTTGTGTTGTGGGTGTGTGTGTGTGTGTGTTTTCGGTGTGTGTGTGTGTGTTGCTGGTGTTTGCGTGTGTGTGTTGTCGATGTGTGTGTGTGTGTGTTGTCGGGTGTGTGTGTGTGTGTGTGTGTGTGTGTGTGTGTGTGTGTGTGTTGTCGGTGTGTGTGTGTGTGTGTGTTGTCGGTGTGTGTGTGTGAGTTGTGTGTGTGTGTGTGTTGTCGGTGTGTGTGTGTGTGTGTTGTCGGTGTGTGTGTGTGTGTGTTGTCGGTGTGTGTGTGTGTGTGTTGTCGGTGTGTGTGTGTGTGTTGTCGGTGTGTGTGTGTGTTGTCGGTGTGTTGTCGGTGTGTGTGTGTGTGTTGTCGGTGTGTGTGTGTGTGTTGTCTGTGTGTGTGTGTGTTTATGTGTTGTCGGTGTGTGTGTGTGTTGTCGGTGTGTGTGTGTGTGTGTTGTCAGTGTGTGTGTGTGTGTGTGTGTTGTCGGTGTGTGTGTGTGTGTTGTCGGTGTGTGTGTGTGTGTGTTGTCGGTGTGTTGTCGGTGTGTGTGTGTGTGTTGTCGGTGTGTGTGTGTGTGTTGTCTGTGTGTGTGTGTGTTTATGTGTTGTCGGTGTGTGTGTGTGTTGTCGGTGTGTGTGTGTGTGTGTTGTCAGTGTGTGTGTGTGTGTGTGTTGTCGGTGTGTGTGTGTTTATGTGTTGTCGGTGTGTGTGTGTGTGTGTTGTCGGTGTGTGTGTGTGTGTGTGTTGTCGGTGTGTGTGTGTGTTGTCGGTGTGTGTGTGTGTGTTGTCGGTGTGTGTGTGTTGTCGGTGTGTGTGTGTGTGTGTGTTGTCGGTGTGTGTGTGTGTGTGTTGTCGGTGTGTGTGTGTGTGTTGTGTGTGTGTGTGTGTTGTCGGTGTGTGTGTGTGTGTGTTGTCGGTGTGTGTGTGTGTGTGTTGTCGGTGTGTGTGTGTGTGTGTTGTCGGTGTGTGTGTGTGTGTGTTGTCGGTGTGTGTGTGTGTGTTGTCGGTGTGTGTGTGTGTGTGTTGTGTGTGTGTGTGTTGTTTGTGTGTGTGTGTGTTGTCGGTGTGTGTGTGTGTGTGTGTGTGTGGTCGGTGTGTGTGTGTGTGTGTGTGTGTGTGTGTGTGTGTGTGTGTGTGTGTGTGTGTGTGTGTGTGTGTGTTGTCGGTGTGTGTGTGTGTGTGTGTTGCCGGTGTGTGTGCGTGTGTTGTCGGTGTGTGTGTGTGTGTGTTGTCGGTGTGTGTGTGTGTGTGTGTGTGTTGTCGGTGTGTGTGTGTGTTGTCGGTGTGTGTGTGTGTGTGTTGTCGGTGTGTTGTCGGTGTGTGTGTGTGTTGTCAGTGTGTGTGTGTGTGTGTTGTCGGTGTGTGTGTGTGTGTGTTGTCGGTGTGTGTGTGTGTGTGTGTGTGTTGTCGGTGTGTGTGTGTGTGTGTGTTGTCGGTGTGTGTGTGTGTTGCCGGTGTGTGTGTGTGTGTGTTGTCGGTGTGTGTGTGTGTGTGTTGTCGGTGTGTGTGTGTGTGTGTTGTCGGTGTGTGTGTGTGTGTGTTGTCGGTGTGTGTGTGTGTGTTGTCGGTGTGTGTGTGTGTGTGTTGTCGGTGTGTTGTCGGTGTGTGTGTGTGTGTTGTCGGTGTGTGTGTGTGTGTTGTCTGTGTGTGTATGTGTTTATGTGTTGTCGGTGTGTGTGTGTGTTGTCGGTGTGTGTGTGTGTGTTGTCAGTGTGTGTGTGTGTGTGTTGTCGGTGTGTGTGTGTTTATGTGTTGTCGGTGTGTGTGTGTGTGTGTTGTCGGTGTGTGTGTGTGTGTGTGTGTTGTCGGTGTGTGTGTGTGTTGTCGGTGTGTGTGTGTGTGTTGTCGGTGTGTGTGTGTTGTCGGTGTGTGTGTGTGTGTGTGTTGTCGGTGTGTGTGTGTGTGTGTTGTCGGTGTGTGTGTGTGTGTGTTGTCGGTGTGTGTGTGTGTGTGTTGTCGGTGTGTGTGTGTGTGTGTTGTCGGTGTGTGTGTGTGTTGTCGGTGTGTGTGTGTGTGTGTGTGTTGTCGGTGTGTGTGTGTGTATGTTGTGTGTGTGTGTGGTGTTTGTGTGTGTGTGTGTTGTCGGTGTGTGTGTGTGTCTGTTGTCGGTGTGTGTGTGTGTGTTGTCGGTGTGTGTGTGTGTGTGTTGTCGGTGTGTGTGTGTGTGTTGTCGGTGTGTGTTTGTTGTTGGTGTGTGTGTGTGTGTGTTGTGTGTGTGTGTGTTGTCGGTGTGTGTGTGTGTGTGTTGTCGGTGTGTGTGTGTGTTGTCGGTGTGTGTGTGTGTGTGTGTGTGTGTGTGTGTGTGTGTGTGTGAGTTGTCGGTGTGTGTGTGTGTGTGTTGTCGGTGTGTGTGTGTGTGTGTTGTCAGTGTGTGTGTGTGTGTGTGTTGTCGGTGTGTGTGTGTGTGTGTGTTGTCGGTGTGTGTGTGTGTGTGTGTGTTGTCGGTGTGTGTGTGTTGTCGGTGTGTGTGCGTGTGTGTGTGTTGTCGGTGTGTGTGTGTGTGTGTTGTCTGTGTGTGTGTGTGTGTTGTCGGTGTGTGTGTGTTTATGTGTTGTCGGTGTGTGTGTGTGTGTGTTGGCGGTGTGTGTGTGTGTGTTGGCGGTGTGTGTGTGTGTGTGTTGTCGGTGTGTGTGTGTGTTGTCGGTGTGTGTGTGTGTGTGTGTGTGTGTGTGTGTGTGTTGTCGGTGTGTGTGTGTGTTGTCGGTGTGTATGTGTGTGTGTGTTGTCGGTGTGTGTGTGTGTGTGTGTTGTCGGTGTGTGTGTGTGTGTTGTCAGTGTGTGTGTGTGTGTGTTGTCGGTGTGTGTGTGTGTGTGTTGTCGGTGTGTGTGTTGTCTGAGTGTGTGTGTGTGTGTGTGTGTTGTCGGTGTGTGTGTGTTGTCGGTGTGTGTGTGTGTGTGTGTTGTCGGTGTGTGTGTGTGTGTGTGTGTGTGTGTTGTCGGTGTGTGTGTGTGTGTGTGTTGTCGGTGTGTGTGTGTGTGTGTTGTCAGTGTGTGTGTGTGTGTGTGTGTTGTCGGTGTGTGTGTGTGTGTGTTGTCGGTGTGTGTGTGTGTGTGTGTTGTCGGTGTGTGTGTGTTGTGGGTGTGTGTGTGTGTGTGTTTTCGGTGTGTGTGTGTGTGTTGCTGGTGTTTGTGTGTGTGTGTGTTGTCGATGTGTGTGTGTGTGTGTTGTCGGTGTGTGTGTGTGTGTGTGTGTGGTGTGTGTGTGTGTGTGTGTGTGTTGTCGGTGTGTGTGTGTGTGTGTGTGTTGTCGGTGTGTGTGTGTGTGTTGTGTGTGTGTGTGTGTTGTCGGTGTGTGTGTGTGTTGTCGGTGTGTGTGTGTGTGTGTTGTCGGTGTGTGTGTGTGTGTGTGTGTGTTGTCGGTGTGTGTGTGTGTTGTCGGTGTGTGTGTGTGTGTGTTGTCGGTGTGTTGTCGGTGTGTGTGTGTGTTGTCAGTGTGTGTGTGTGTGTGTTGTCGGTGTGTGTGTGTGTGTGTTGTCGGTGTGTGTGTGTGTTGTGTGTGTGTGTGTTGTCGGTGTGTGTGTTGTCTGAGTGTGTGTGTGTGTGTGTGTGTTGTCGGTGTGTGTGTGTTGTCGGTGTGTGTGTGTGTGTTGTCGGTGTGTGTGTGTGTGTGTGTGTGTTGTCGGTGTGTGTGTGTGTGTGTTGTCGGTGTGTGTGTGTGTGTGTTGTCAGTGTGTGTGTGTGTGTGTTGTCAGTGTGTGTGTGTGTGTGTGTGTGTTGTCGGTGTGTGTGTGTGTGTGTTGTCGGTGTGTGTGTGTGTGTGTGTTGTCGGTGTGTGTGTGTGTGTGTGTGTGTGTGTTGTCGGTGTGTGTGTGTGTGTTGTCGGTGTGTGTGTGTGTGTGTTGTCAGTGTGTGTGTGTGTGTGTGTTGTCGGTGTGTGTGTGTGTGTGTGTTGTCGGTGTGTGTGTGTGTGTGTGTTGTCGGTGTGTGTGTTGTGGGTGTGTGTGTGTGTGTGTTTTCGGTGTGTGTGTGTGTGTTGCTGGTGTTTGTGTGTGTGTGTGTTGTCGATGTGTGTGTGTGTGTGTTGTCGGTGTGTGTGTGTGTGTGTGTGTGTGTGTGTGTGTGTGTGTGTGTGTTGTCGGTGTGTGTGTGTGTGTGTGTGTTGTCGGTGTGTGTGTGTGTGTTGTGTGTGTGTGTGTGTTGTCGGTGTGTGTGTGTGTGTGTGTTGTCGGTGTGTGTGTGTGTGTGTTGTCGGTGTGTGTGTGTGTGTGTTGTCGGTGTGTGTGTGTGTGTGTTGTCGGTGTGTGTGTGTGTGTTGTCGGTGTGTGTGTGTGTGTGTTGTGTGTGTGTGTGTTGTTTGTGTGTGTGTGTGTTGTCGGTGTGTGTGTGTGTGTGTGTGTGTGGTCGGTGTGTGTGTGTGTGTGTGTGTGTGTGTGTGTGTGTGGTGTGTGTGTGTGTGTGTGTGTGTGTGTGTGTGTGTGTGTGTTGTCGGTGTGTGTGTGTGTGTGTGTTGCCGGTGTGTGTGTGTGTGTTGTCGGTGTGTGTGTGTGTGTGTTGTCGGTGTGTGTGTGTGTGTGTGTTGTCGGTGTGTGTGTGTGTTGTCGGTGTGTGTGTGTGTGTGTTGTCGGTGTGTTGTCGGTGTGTGTGTGTGTTGTCAGTGTGTGTGTGTGTGTGTTGTCGGTGTGTGTGTGTGTGTGTTGTCGGTGTGTGTGTGTGTTGTGTGTGTGTGTGTTGTCGGTGTGTGTGTTGTCTGAGTGTGTGTGTGTGTGTGTGTGTTGTCGGTGTGTGTGTGTTGTCGGTGTGTGTGTGTGTGTTGTCGGTGTGTGTGTGTGTGTGTGTGTGTTGTCGGTGTGTGTGTGTGTGTGTTGTCGGTGTGTGTGTGTGTGTGTTGTCAGTGTGTGTGTGTGTGTGTGTTGTCGGTGTGTGTGTGTGTCTGTTGTCGGTGTGTGTGTGTGTGTGTTGTCGGTGTGTTTGTGTTGTGGGTGTGTGTGTGTGTGTGTTTTCGGTGTGTGTGTGTGTGTTGCTGGTGTTTGCGTGTGTGTGTTGTCGATGTGTGTGTGTGTGTGTTGTCGGTGTGTGTGTGTGTGTGTGTGTGTGTGTGTGTGTGTGTGTGTGTGTTGTCGGTGTGTGTGTGTGTGTGTGTTGTCGGTGTGTGTGTGTGAGTTGTGTGTGTGTGTATGTTGTCGGTGTGTGTGTGTGTGTGTTGTCGGTGTGTGTGTGTGTGTGTTGTCGGTGTGTGTGTGTGTGTGTTGTGCGTGTGTGTGTTGTTTGTGTGTGTGTGTGTTGTCGGTGTGTGTGTGTGTGTGTGTTGTCGGTGTGTGTGTGTGTGTGTGTGTGTGTGTGTGTGTGTGTGTGTGTGTGTGTGTTGTCGGTGTGTGTGTGTGTGTGTGTTGTCGGTGTGTGTGTGTGTGTGTTGCTGGTGTGTGTGTGTGTGTTGTCGGTGTGTGTGTGTGTGTGTTGTCGGTGTGTGTGTGTGTGTGTTGTCGGTGTGTGTGTGTGTGTGTTGTCGGTGTGTGTGTGTGTGTGTGTTGTCGGTGTGTGTGTGTGTGTGTGTGTGTGTTGTCGGTGTGTGTGTGTGTGTGTGTTGTCGGTGTGTGTGTGTGTGTGTGTTGTCAGTGTGTCTGTGTGTGTGTGTTGTCGGTGTGTGTGTGTGTGTTGTCGGTGTGTGTGTGTGTGTGTTGTCGGTGTGTGTGTGTTGTGGGTGTGTGTGTGTGTGTGTTGTCTGTGTGTGTGTGTGTGTTGCTGGTGTTTGTGTGTGTGTGTGTGTTGTCGATGTGTGTGTGTGTGTGTTGTCGGTGTGTGTGTGTGTGTGTGTGTGTGTGTGTGTGTGTTGTCGGTGTGTGTGTGTGTGTGTGTTGTCGGTGTGTGTGTGTGTGTTGTGTGTGTGTGTGTGTTGTCGGTGTGTGTGTGTGTGTTGTCGGTGTGTGTGTGTGTGTGTTGTCGGTGTGTGTGTGTGTGTGTTGTCGGTGTGTGTGTGTGTGTGTGTGTTGTCGGTGTGTGTGTGTGTGTGTTGTCGGTGTGTGTGTGTGTGTGTGTGTGTTGTCGGTGTGTGTGTGTGTGTGTTGTGTGTGTGTGTGTTGTTTGTGTGTGTGTGTTGTCGGTGTGTGTGTGTGTGTCTGTTGTCGGTGTGTGTGTGTGTGTTGTCGGTGTGTGTGTGTGTGTGTTGTCGGTGTGTGTGTGTGTGTTGTCGGTGTGTGTGTGTTGTTGGTGTGTGTGTGTGTGTGTTGTGTGTGTGTGTGTTGTCGGTGTGTGTGTGTGTGTGTTGTCGGTGTGTGTGTGTGTGTGTTGTCGGTGTGTGTGTGTGTGTGTTGTCGGTGTGTGTGTGTGTGTTGTCGGTGTGTGTGTGTGTGTGTTGTGTGTGTGTGTGTTGTTTGTGTGTGTGTGTGTTGTCGGTGTGTGTGTGTGTGTGTGTTGTCGGTGTGTGTGTGTGTGTGTGTGTGTGTGTGTGTGTGTGTGTGTGTGTGTGTGTGTGTGTGTGTGTGTCGGTGTGTGTGTGTGTGTGTGTGTTGTCGGTGTGTGTGTGTGTTGTCGGTGTGTGTGTGTGTGTGTTGTCGGTGTGTTGTCGGTGTGTGTGTGTGTGTTGTCAGTGTGTGTGTGTGTGTGTTGTCGGTGTGTGTGTGTGTGTGTTGTCGGTGTGTGTGTGTGTGTGTTGTGTGTGTGTGTGTTGTCGGTGTGTGTGTTGTCTGAGTGTGTGTGTGTGTGTGTGTGTTGTCGGTGTGTGTGTGTTGTCGGTGTGTGTGTGTGTGTGTGTTGTCGGTGTGTGTGTGTGTGTGTGTGTGTGTTGTCGGTGTGTGTGTGTGTTGTCGGTGTGTGTGTGTGTGTGTTGTCAGTGTGTGTGTGTGTGTGTGTTGTCGGTGTGTGTGTGTGTCTGTTGTCGGTGTGTGTGTGTGTGTGTTGTCGGTGTGTTTGTGTTGTGGGTGTGTGTGTGTGTGTGTTTTCGGTGTGTGTGTGTGTGTTGCTGGTGTTTGCGTGTGTGTGTTGTCGATGTGTGTGTGTGTGTGTTGTCGGTGTGTGTGTGTGTGTGTGTGGTGTGTGTGTGTGTGTGTGTGTGTTGTCGGTGTGTGTGTGTGTGTGTGTTGTCGGTGTGTGTGTGTGAGTTGTGTGTGTGTGTGTGTTGTCGGTGTGTGTGTGTGTTGTCGGTGTGTGTGTGTGTGTGTTGTCGGTGTGTGTGTGTGTGTGTTGTCGGTGTGTGTGTGTGTGTTGTTGGTGTGTGTGTGTGTGTGTTGTCGGTGTGTTGTCGGTGTGTGTGTGTGTGTTGTCGGTGTGTGTGTGTGTGTTGTCTGTGTGTGTGTGTGTTTATGTGTTGTCGGTGTGTGTGTGTGTTGTCGGTGTGTGTGTGTGTGTGTTGTCAGTGTGTGTGTGTGTGTGTGTTGTCGGTGTGTGTGTGTGTGTGTTGTCGGTGTGTGTGTGTGTGTGTTGTCGGTGTGTTGTCGGTGTGTGTGTGTGTGTTGTCGGTGTGTGTGTGTGTGTTGTCTGTGTGTGTGTGTGTTTATGTGTTGTCGGTGTGTGTGTGTGTTGTCGGTGTGTGTGTGTGTGTGTTGTCAGTGTGTGTGTGTGTGTGTGTTGTCGGTGTGTGTGTGTTTATGTGTTGTCGGTGTGTGTGTGTGTGTGTGTGTTGTCGGTGTGTGTGTGTGTGTGTGTTGTCGGTGTGTGTGTGTGTCGGTGTGTGTGTGTGTGTTGTCGGTGTGTGTGTGTTGTCGGTGTGTGTGTGTGTGTGTGTTGTCGGTGTGTGTGTGTGTGTGTTGTCGGTGTGTGTGTGTGTGTGTTGTCGGTGTGTGTGTGTGTGTGTTGTCGGTGTGTGTGTGTGTGTGTTGTCGGTGTGTGTGTGTGTGTGTTGTCGGTGTGTGTGTGTGTGTGTGTGTTGTCGGTGTGTGTGTGTGTATGTTGTGTGTGTGTGTGGTGTTTGTGTGTGTGTGTGTGTTGTCGGTGTGTGTGTGTGTGTTGTCGGTGTGTGTGTGTGTGTGTGTGTGTGTGTGTGTGTGTGTGTGTGTGTGGTGTGTGTGTGTGTGTGTGTGTGTGTGTGTGTGTGTGTGTGTGTGTGTTGTCGGTGTGTGTGTGTGTGTGTGTTGTCGGTGTGTGTGTGTGTGTTGCCGGTGTGTGTGTGTGTGTTGTCGGTGTGTGTGTTTGTTGTCGGTGTGTGTGTGTGTGTGTTGTCGGTGTGTGTGTGTGTGTGTTGTCGGTGTGTGTGTGTGTGTGTTGTCGGTGTGTGTGTGTGTGTGTTGTCGGTGTGTGTGTGTGTGTTGTCGGTGTGTGTGTGTGTGTGTTGTGTGTGTGTGTGTTGTTTGTGTGTGTGTGTGTTGTCGGTGTGTGTGTGTGTGTGTGTTGTCGGTGTGTGTGTGTGTGTGTGTGTGTGTGTGTGTGTGTGTGTGTGTGTGTGTGTGTGTGTGTGTGTGTGTGTGTGTTGTCGGTGTGTGTGTGTGTGTGTGTTGCCGGTGTGTGTGTGTGTGTTGTCGGTGTGTGTGTGTGTGTGTTGTCGGTGTGTGTGTGTGTGTGTGTTGTCGGTGTGTGTGTGTGTTGTCGGTGTGTGTGTGTGTGTGTTGTCGGTGTGTTGTCGGTGTGTGTGTGTGTGTTGTCAGTATGTGTGTGTGTGTGTTGTCGGTGTGTGTGTGTGTGTGTTGTCGGTGTGTGTGTGTGTGTTGTGTGTGTGTGTGTTGTCGGTGTGTGTGTTGTCTGAGTGTGTGTGTGTGTGTGTTGTCGGTGTGTGTGTGTTGTCGGTGTGTGTGTGTGTGTGTTGTCGGTGTGTGTGTGTGTGTGTTGTCGGTGTGTGTGTGTGTGTGTTGTGTGTGTGTGTGTTGTCGGTGTGTGTGTTGTCTGAGTGTGTGTGTGTGTGTGTGTGTTGTCGGTGTGTGTGTGTTGTCGGTGTGTGTGTGTGTGTGTGTTGTCGGTGTGTGTGTGTGTGTGTGTGTGTGTTGTCGGTGTGTGTGTGTGTTGTCGGTGTGTGTGTGTGTGTGTTGTCAGTGTGTGTGTGTGTGTGTGTTGTCGGTGTGTGTGTGTGTCTGTTGTCGGTGTGTGTGTGTGTGTGTTGTCGGTGTGTTTGTGTTGTGGGTGTGTGTGTGTGTGTGTTTTCGGTGTGTGTGTGTGTGTTGCTGGTGTTTGCGTGTGTGTGTTGTCGATGTGTGTGTGTGTGTGTTGTCGGTGTGTGTGTGTGTGTGTGTGTGTGTGTGTGTGTGTGTGTGTGTGTTGTCGGTGTGTGTGTGTGTGTGTGTTGTCGGTGTGTGTGTGTGAGTTGTGTGTGTGTGTGTGTTGTCGGTGTGTGTGTGTGTTGTCGGTGTGTGTGTGTGTGTGTTGTCGGTGTGTGTGTGTGTGTGTTGTCGGTGTGTGTGTGTGTGTTGTTGGTGTGTGTGTGTGTGTGTTGTCGGTGTGTTGTCGGTGTGTGTGTGTGTGTTGTCGGTGTGTGTGTGTGTGTTGTCTGTGTGTGTGTGTGTTTATGTGTTGTCGGTGTGTGTGTGTGTTGTCGGTGTGTGTGTGTGTGTGTTGTCAGTGTGTGTGTGTGTGTGTGTTGTCGGTGTGTGTGTGTGTGTGTTGTCGGTGTGTGTGTGTGTGTGTTGTCGGTGTGTTGTCGGTGTGTGTGTGTGTGTTGTCGGTGTGTGTGTGTGTGTTGTCTGTGTGTGTGTGTGTTTATGTGTTGTCGGTGTGTGTGTGTGTTGTCGGTGTGTGTGTGTGTGTGTTGTCAGTGTGTGTGTGTGTGTGTGTTGTCGGTGTGTGTGTGTTTATGTGTTGTCGGTGTGTGTGTGTGTGTGTGTGTTGTCGGTGTGTGTGTGTGTGTGTGTTGTCGGTGTGTGTGTGTGTTGTCGGTGTGTGTGTGTGTGTTGTCGGTGTGTGTGTGTTGTCGGTGTGTGTGTGTGTGTGTGTTGTCGGTGTGTGTGTGTGTGTGTTGTCGGTGTGTGTGTGTGTGTGTTGTCGGTGTGTGTGTGTGTGTGTTGTCGGTGTGTGTGTGTGTGTGTTGTCGGTGTGTGTGTGTGTGTGTTGTCGGTGTGTGTGTGTGTGTGTGTGTTGTCGGTGTGTGTGTGTGTATGTTGTGTGTGTGTGTGGTGTTTGTGTGTGTGTGTGTTGTCGGTGTGTGTGTGTGTGTTGTCGGTGTGTGTGTGTGTGTGTGTGTGTGTGTGTGTGTGTGTGTGTGTGTGTGTGTGTGTGTGTGTGTGTGTGTGTGTGTGTGTGTGTGTGTGTGTTGTCGGTGTGTGTGTGTGTGTGTGTTGTCGGTGTGTGTGTGTGTGTTGCCGGTGTGTGTGTGTGTGTTGTCGGTGTGTGTGTTTGTTGTCGGTGTGTGTGTGTGTGTGTTGTCGGTGTGTGTGTGTGTGTGTTGTCGGTGTGTGTGTGTGTGTGTTGTCGGTGTGTGTGTGTGTGTGTTGTCGGTGTGTGTGTGTGTGTTGTCGGTGTGTGTGTGTGTGTGTTGTGTGTGTGTGTGTTGTTTGTGTGTGTGTGTGTTGTCGGTGTGTGTGTGTGTGTGTGTTGTCGGTGTGTGTGTGTGTGTGTTGTGTGTGTGTGTGTGTGTGTGTGTGTGTGTGTGTGTGTGTGTGTGTGTGTGTGTGTTGTCGGTGTGTGTGTGTGTGTGTGTTGCCGGTGTGTGTGTGTGTGTTGTCGGTGTGTGTGTGTGTGTGTTGTCGGTGTGTGTGTGTGTGTGTGTGTTGTCGGTGTGTGTGTGTGTTGTCAGGTGTGTGTGTGTGTGTGTTGTCGGTGTGTTGTCGGTGTGTGTGTGTGTGTTGTCAGTGTGTGTGTGTGTGTGTTGTCGGTGTGTGTGTGTGTGTGTTGTCGGTGTGTGTGTGTGTGTTGTGTGTGTGTGTGTTGTCGGTGTGTGTGTTGTCTGAGTGTGTGTGTGTGTGTGTTGTCGGTGTGTGTGTGTTGTCGGTGTGTGTGTGTGTGTGTGTTGTCGGTGTGTGTGTGTGTGTGTGTGTGTGTTGTCGGTGTGTGTGTGTGTGTGTTGTCGGTGTGTGTGTGTGTGTGTTGTCTGTGTGTGTGTGTGTGTGTTGTCGGTGTGTGTGTGTGTCTGTTGTCGGTGTGTGTGTGTGTGTGTTGTCGGTGTGTTTGTGTTGTGGGTGTGTGTGTGTGTGTGTTTTCGGTGTGTGTGTGTGTGTTGCTGGTGTTTGCGTGTGTGTGTTGTCGATGTGTGTGTGTGTGTGTTGTCGGTGTGTGTGTGTGTGTGTGTGTGTGTGTGTGTGTGTGTGTGTGTGTCGGTGTGTGTGTGTGTGTGTGTGTTGTCGGTGTGTGTGTGTGAGTTGTGTGTGTGTGTGTGTTGTCGGTGTGTGTGTGTGTGTGTTGTCGGTGTGTGTGTGTGTGTGTTGTCGGTGTGTGTGTGTGTGTGTTGTGCGTGTGTGTGTTGTTTGTGTGTGTGTGTGTGTTGTCGGTGTGTGTGTGTGTGTGTGTTGTCGGTGTGTGTGTGTGTGTGTGTGTGGTGTGTGTGTGTGTGTGTGTGTGTGTGTTGTCGATGTGTGTGTGTGTGTGTGTTGTCGGTGTGTGTGTGTGTGTTGCCGGTGTGTGTGTGTGTGTTGTCGGTGTGTGTGTGTGTGTGTTGTCGGTGTGTGTGTGTGTGTTGTCGGTGTGTGTGTGTGTGTGTTGTCGGTGTGTGTGTGTGTGTTGTCGGTGTGTGTGTGTGTGTGTTGTCGGTGTGTTGTCGGTGTGTGTGTGTGTGTTGTCGGTGTGTGTGTGTGTGTTGTCTGTGTGTGTGTGTGTTTATGTGTTGTCGGTGTGTGTGTGTGTTGTCGGTGTGTGTGTGTGTGTGTTGTCAGTGTGTGTGTGTGTGTGTGTTGTCGGTGTGTGTGTGTGTGTTGTCGGTGTGTGTGTGTGTGTGTGTTGTCGGTGTGTTGTCGGTGTGTGTGTGTGTGTTGTCGGTGTGTGTGTGTTGTCTGTG
This sequence comes from Salmo salar, assembly GCF_965601325.2. Taxonomy (NCBI): domain Eukaryota; kingdom Metazoa; phylum Chordata; class Actinopteri; order Salmoniformes; family Salmonidae; genus Salmo; species Salmo salar. Next base: position 191,038 of record NW_027675490.1, read on the forward strand.
TGTGTGTGTGTGTGTGTGTTGTCAGTGTGTGTGTGTGTGTGTGTTGTCGGTGTGTGTGTGTGTGTTGTCGGTGTGTGTGTGTGTGTGTTGTCGGTGTGTTGTCGGTGTGTGTGTGTGTGTTGTCGGTGTGTGTGTGTGTGTTGTCTGTGTGTGTGTGTGTTTATGTGTTGTCGGTGTGTGTGTGTGTTGTCGGTGTGTGTGTGTGTGTGTTGTCAGTGTGTGTGTGTGTGTGTGTTGTCGGTGTGTGTGTGTTTATGTGTTGTCGGTGTGTGTGTGTGTGTGTTGTCGGTGTGTGTGTGTGTGTGTGTTGTCGGTGTGTGTGTGTGTTGTCGGTGTGTGTGTGTGTGTTGTCGGTGTGTGTGTGTTGTCGGTGTGTGTGTGTGTGTGTGTTGTCGGTGTGTGTGTGTGTGTGTTGTCGGTGTGTGTGTGTGTGTGTTGTCGGTGTGTGTGTGTGTGTGTTGTCGGTGTGTGTGTGTGTGTGTTGTCGGTGTGTGTGTGTGTGTGTTGTCGGTGTGTGTGTGTGTGTGTGTGTTGTCGGTGTGTGTGTGTGTATGTTGTGTGTGTGTGTGGTGTTTGTGTGTGTGTGTGTTGTCGGTGTGTGTGTGTGTGTGTTGTCGGTGTGTGTGTGTGTGTGTGTGTGTGTGTGTGTGTGTGTGTGTGTGTGTGTGTGTGTGTGTGTTGTCGGTGTGTGTGTGTGTGTGTGTTGTCGGTGTGTGTGTGTGTGTTGCCGGTGTGTGTGTGTGTGTTGTCGGTGTGTGTGTTTGTTGTCGGTGTGTGTGTGTGTGTGTTGTCGGTGTGTGTGTGTGTGTGTGTGTGTTTTCGGTGTGTGTGTGTGTGTTGTCGGTGTGTGTGTGTGTGTGTTGTCGGTGTGTTGTCGGTGTGTGTGTGTGTGTTGTCGGTGTGTGTGTGTGTGTTGTCGGTGTGTGTGTGTGTTTATGTGTTGTCGGTGTGTGTGTGTGTGTGTTGTCGGTGTGTGTGTGTGTTAATGTGTTGTCGGTGTGTGTGTGTGTGTGTTGTCGGTGTGTGTGTGTGTGTTGTCGGTGTGTGTGTGTGTGTGTGTTGTCGGTGTGTGTGTGTGTGTTGTCGGTGTGTGTGTGTGTTGTCGGTGTGTGTGTGTGTTGTCGGTGTGTGTGTGTGTGTGTGTGTGTTGTCGGTGTGTGTGTGTGTGTGTTGTCGGTGTGTGTGTGTGTTGTCGGTGTGTGTGTGTGTGTGTGTTGTCGGTGTGTGTGTGTGTGTTGTCAGTGTGTGTGTGTGTGTGTTGTCGGTGTGTGTGTGTGTTTATGTGTTGTCGGTGTGTGTGTGTGTGTGTTGTCGGTGTGTGTGTGTGTGTGTGTTGTCGGTGTGTGTGTGTGTTGTCGGTGTGTGTGTGTGTGTTGTCGGTGTGTGTGTGTTGTCGGTGTGTGTGTGTGTGTGTGTTGTCGGTGTGTGTGTGTGTGTGTTGTCGGTGTGTGTGTGTGTGTGTTGTCAGTGTGTGTGTGTGTGTGTGTTGTCGGTGTGTGTGTGTGTGTGTGTGTGTTGTCGGTGTGTGTGTGTGTGTGTTTTCGGTGTGTGTGTGTGTTGTCGGTGTGTGTGTGTGTGTGTTGTTGGTGTGTGTGTGTGTGTGTGTGTGTTGTCGGTGTGTGTGTGTTGTCGGTGTGTGTGTGTGTGTGTTGTCGGTGTGTGTGTGTGTGTGTTGTCTGTGTGTGTGTGTGTGTTGTCGGTGTGTGTGTGTTTATGTGTTGTCGGTGTGTGTGTGTTGTGGGTGTGTGTGTGTGTGTGTGTGTTGTCTGTGTGTGTGTGTGTGTTGCTGGTGTTTGTGTGTGTGTGTGTTGTCGATGTGTGTGTGTGTGTGTTGTCGGTGTGTGTGTGTGTGTGTGTGTGTGTGTGTGTGTGTGTGTGTGTGTGTGTTGTCGGTGTGTGTGTGTGTGTTGTCGGTGTGTGTGTGTGTGTTGTGTGTGTGTGTGTGTGTGTTGTCGGTGTGTGTGTGTGTGTGTTGTCGGTGTGTGTGTGTGTGTGTTGTCGGTGTGTGTGTGTGTGTGTGTGGTGTGTGTGTGTGTGTTGTCGGTGTGTGTGTGTGTGTGTTGTCGGTGTGTGTGTGTGTGTGTGTGTGTGTGTGTGTGTGTGTGTGTGTGTTGTCGGTGTGTGTGTGTGTGTGTTGTCGGTGTGTGTGTGTGTGTGTTGTCGGTGTGTGTGTGTGTGTGTTGTGTGTGTGTGTTGTTTGTGTGTGTGTGTTGTCGGTGTGTGTGTGTGTGTCTGTTGTCGGTGTGTGTGTGTGTGTTGTCGGTGTGTGTGTGTGTGTGTTGTCGGTGTGTGTGTGTGTGTTGTCGGTGTGTGTGTGTGTGTGTAGTCGGTGTGTGTGTGTGTGTGTTGTGTGTGTGTGTGTTGTCGGTGTGTGTGTGTGTGTGTTGTCTGTGTGTGTGTGTGTTGTCGGTGTGTGTGTGTGTGTGTGTGTGTGTGTGAGTTGTCGGTGTGTGTGTGTGTGTGTTGTCGGTGTGTGTGTGTGTGTGTTGTCAGTGTGTGTGTGTGTGTGTGTTGTCGGTGTGTGTGTGTGTGTGTTGTCGGTGTGTGTGTGTGTGTGTGTGTGTGTTGTCGGTGTGTGTGTGTTGTCGGTGTGTGTGTGTGTGTGTGTGTTGTCTGTGTGTGTGTGTGTGTTGTCGGTGTGTGTGTGTTTATGTGTTGTCGGTGTGTGTGTGTGTGTGTTGGCGGTGTGTGTGTGTTGTCGGTGTGTGTGTGTGTGTGTTGTCGGTGTGTGTGTGTGTTGTCGGTGTGTGTGTGTGTGTGTGTGTGTGTGTGTGTGTTGTCGGTGTGTGTGTGTGTTGTCGGTGTGTATGTGTGTGTGTGTTGTCGGGGTGTGTGTGTGTGTGTGTGTTGTCGGTGTGTGTGTGTGTGTTGTCAGTGTGTAAGTGTGTTGTGTGTGTGTGTGTTGTCGGTGTGTGTGTTGTCTGAGTGTGTGTGTGTGTGTTGTCGGTGTGTGTGTGTGTGTGTTGTCGGTGTGTGTGTGTGTTGTGTGTGTGTGTGTTGTCGGTGTGTGTGTTGTCTGAGTGTGTGTGTGTGTGTGTGTGTTGTCGGTGTGTGTGTGTTGTCGGTGTGTGTGTGTGTGTGTGTGTTGTCGGTGTGTGTGTGTGTGTGTGTGTGTGTGTTGTCGGTGTGTGTGTGTGTGTGTGTTGTCGGTGTGTGTGTGTTTGTGTTGTCAGTGTGTGTGTGTGTGTGTGTTGTCGGTGTGTGTGTGTGTGTGTTGTCGGTGTGTGTGTGTGTGTGTTGTCGGTGTGTGTGTGTTGTGGGTGTGTGTGTGTGTGTGTTTTCGGTGTGTGTGTGTGTGTTGCTGGTGTTTGTGTGTGTGTGTGTTGTCGATGTGTGTGTGTGTGTGTGTTGTCGGTGTGTGTGTGTGTGTGTGTGTGTTGTGTGTGTGTGTGTGTGTGTTGTCGGTGTGTGTGTGTGTGTGTTGTCGGTGTGTGTGTGTGTGTGTTGTCGGTGTGTGTGTGTGTGTGTTGTCGGTGTGTGTGTGTGTGTGTTGTCGGTGTGTGTGTGTGTGTTGTCGGTGTGTGTGTGTGTGTGTTGTGTGTGTGTGTGTTGTTTGTGTGTGTGTGTGTTGTCGGTGTGTGTGTGTGTGTGTGTTGTCGGTGTGTGTGTGTGTGTGTGTGTGTGTGTTGTCGGTGTGTTGTCGGTGTGTGTGTGTGTGTTGTCGGTGTGTGTGTGTGTGTTGTCTGTGTGTGTGTGTGTTTATGTGTTGTCGGTGTGTGTGTGTGTTGTCGGTGTGTGTGTGTGTGTGTTGTCAGTGTGTGTGTGTGTGTGTGTTGTCGGTGTGTGTGTGTTTATGTTTTGTCGGTGTGTGTGTGTGTGTGTTGTCGGTGTGTGTGTGTGTGTGTGTTGTCGGTGTGTGTGTGTGTTGTCGGTGTGTGTGTGTGTGTGTTGTCGGTGTGTGTGTGTTGTCGGTGTGTGTGTGTGTGTGTGTTGTCAGTGTGTGTGTGTGTGTGTGTGTGTGTGTGTGTGTGTGTGTGTGTGTGTGTGTGTGTGTGTGTGTGTGTGTTGTCGGTCTGTGTGTGTGTGTGTGTTGTCGGTGTGTGTGTGTGTGTTGCCGGTGTGTGTGTGTGTGTTGTCGGTGTGTGTGTTTGTTGTCGGTGTGTGTGTGTGTGTGTTGTCGGTGTGTGTGTGTGTGTGTGTGTGTTGTCGGTGTGTGTGTATGTGTTGTCGGTGTGTGTGTGTGTGTGTTGTCGGTGTGTTGTCGGTGTGTGTGTGTGTGTTGTCGGTGTGTGTGTGTGTGTTGTCGGTGTGTGTGTGTGTTTATGTGTTGTCGGTGTGTGTGTGTGAGTGTTGTCGGTGTGTGTGTGTGTTAATGTGTTGTCGGTGTGTGTGTGTGTGTGTTGTCGGTGTGTGTCTGTGTGTTGTCGGTGTGTGTGTGTGTGTGTGTTGTCGGTGTGTGTGTGTGTGTTGTCGGTGTGTGTGTGTGTTGTCGGTGTGTGTGTGTGTTGTCGGTGTGTGTGTGTGTGTGTGTGTGTTGTCGGTGTGTGTGCGTGTGTGTGTTGTCGGTGTGTGTGTGTGTTGTCGGTGTGTGTGTGTGTGTGTTGTCGGTGTGTGTGTGTGTGTGTTGTCAGTGTGTGTGTGTGTGTGTTGTCGGTGTGTGTGTGTGTTTATGTGTTGTCGGTGTGTGTGTGTGTGTGTTGTCGGTGTGTGTGTGTGTGTGTGTTGTCGGTGTGTGTGTGTGTTGTCGGTGTGTGTGTGTGTGTTGTCGGTGTGTGTGTGTTGTCGGTGTGTGTGTTTGTTGTCGGTGTGTGTGTGTGTGTGTTGTCGGTGTGTGTGTGTGTGTTGTCGGTGTGTGTGTGTTGTCGGTGTGTGTGTTTGTTGTCGGTGTGTGTGTGTGTGTGTTGTCGGTGTGTGTGTGTGTGTGTGTGTGTTGTCGGTGTGTGTGTTGTCGGTGTGTGTGTGTGTGTGTTGTCGGTGTGTTGTCGGTGTGTGTGTGTGTTGTCGGTGTGTGTGTGTGTTGTCGGTGTGTGTGTGTGTGTGTGTGTGTTGTCGGTGTGTGTGTGTGTGTGTTGTCGGTGTGTGTGTGTGTTGTCGGTGTGTGTGTGTGTGTGTTGTCGGTGTGTGTGTGTGTGTGTTGTCAGTGTGTGTGTGTGTGTGTTGTCGGTGTGTGTGTGTGTTTATGTGTTGTCGGTGTGTGTGTGTGTGTGTTGTCGGTGTGTGTGTGTGTGTGTGTTGTCGGTGTGTGTGTGTGTTGTCGGTGTGTGTGTGTGTGTTGTCGGTGTGTGTGTGTTGTCGGTGTGTGTGTTTGTTGTCGGTGTGTGTGTGTGTGTGTTGTCGGTGTGTGTGTGTGTGTGTGTGTGTTGTCGGTGTGTGTGTGTGTGTTGTCGGTGTGTGTGTGTGTGTGTTGTCGGTGTGTTGTCGGTGTGTGTGTGTGTGTTGTCGGTGTGTGTGTGTGTGTTGTCGGTGTGTGTGTGTGTTTATGTGTTGTCGGTGTGTGTGTGTGAGTGTTGTCGGTGTGTGTGTGTGTTAATGTGTTGTCGGTGTGTGTGTGTGTGTGTTGTCGGTGTGTGTGTGTGTGTTGTCGGTGTGTGTGTGTGTGTGTGTTGTCGGTGTGTGTGTGTGTGTTGTCGGTGTGTGTGTGTGTTGTCGGTGTGTGTGTGTGTTGTCGGTGTGTGTGTGTGTGTGTGTGTGTTGTCGGTGTGTGTGTGTGTGTGTTGTCGGTGTGTGTGTGTGTTGTCGGTGTGTGTGTGTGTGTGTTGTCGGTGTGTGTGTATGTGTGTTGTCAGTGTGTGTGTGTGTGTGTTGTCGGTGTGTGTGTGTGTTTATGTGTTGTCGGTGTGTGTGTGTGTGTGTTGTCGGTGTGTGTGTGTGTGTGTGTTGTCGGTGTGTGTGTGTGTTGTCGGTGTGTGTGTGTGTGTTGTCGGTGTGTGTGTGTTGTCGGTGTGTGTGTGTGTGTGTGTTGTCGGTGTGTGTTTGTGTGTGTTGTCGGTGTGTGTGTGTGTGTGTGTTGTCAGTGTGTGTGTGTGTGTGTGTTGTCGGTGTGTGTGTGTGTGTGTGTGTGTTGTCGGTGTGTGTGTGTGTGTGTTTTCGGTGTGTGTGTGTGTGTTGTCGGTGTGTGTGTGTGTGTGTTGTCGGTGTGTGTGTGTGTTGTCGGTGTGTGTGTGTGTGTGTGTGTGTGTGTGTGTGTGTTATCGGTGTGTGTGTGTGTGTGTTGTCGGTGTGTGTGTGTGTGTGTTGTCAGTGTGTGTGTGTGTGTGTGTGTTGTCGGTGTGTGTGTGTGTGTGTTGTTGGTGTGTGTGTGTGTGTGTGTGTTGTCGGTGTGTGTGTGTTGTCGGTGTGTGTGTGTGTGTGTTGTCGGTGTGTGTGTGTGTGTGTTGTCTGTGTGTGTGTGTGTGTTGTCGGTGTGTGTGTGTTTATGTGTTGTCGGTGTGTGTGTGTTGTGGGTGTGTGTGTGTGTGTGTTGTCTGTGTGTGTGTGTGTGTTGCTGGTGTTTGTGTGTGTGTGTGTTGTCGATGTGTGTGTGTGTGTGTTGTCGGTGTGTGTGTGTGTGTGTGTGTGTGTGTGTGTGTGTGTGTGTGTGTTGCCGGTGTGTGTGTGTGTGTTGTCGGTGTGTGTGTGTGTGTTGTGTGTGTGTGTGTGTTGTCGGTGTGTGTGTGTGTGTGTTGTCGGTGTGTGTGTGTGTGTGTTGTCGGTGTGTGTGTGTGTGTGTGTGTGTGTGTGTGTGTGTTGTCGGTGTGTGTGTGTGTGTGTTGTCGGTGTGTGTGTGTGTGTGTTGTCGGTGTGTGTGTGTGTGTGTTGTGTGTGTGTGTTGTTTGTGTGTGTGTGTTGTCGGTGTGTGTGTGTGTGTCTGTTGTCGGTGTGTGTGTGTGTGTTGTCGGTGTGTGTGTGTGTGTTGTCGGTGTGTGTGTGTGTGTGTTGTCGGTGTGTGTGTGTGTGTGTTGTGTGTGTGTGTGTTGTCGGTGTGTGTGTGTGTGTGTTGTCGGTGTGTGTGTGTGTTGTCGGTGTGTGTGTGTGTGTGTGTTGTCGGTGTGTGTGTGTGTGTGTTGTCGGTGTGTGTGTGTGTGTGTGTGTGTTGTCGGTGTGTGTGTGTTGTCGGTGTGTGTGTGTGTGTGTGTGTTGTCTGTGTGTGTGTGTGTGTTGTCGGTGTGTGTGTGTTTATGTGTTGTCGGTGTGTGTGTGTGTGTGTTGGCGGTGTGTGTGTGTGTGTTGTCGGTGTGTGTGTGTGTGTGTTGTCGGTGTGTGTGTGTGTTGTCGGTGTGTGTGTGTGTGTGTGTGTGTGTGTGTGTGTTGTCGGTGTGTGTGTGTGTTGTCGGTGTGTATGTGTGTGTGTGTTGTCGGTGTGTGTGTGTGTGTGTGTGTGTTGTCGGTGTGTGTGTGTGTGTTGTCAGTGTGTGTGTGTGTGTGTTGTCGGTGTGTGTGTGTGTGTGTTGTCGGTGTGTGTGTCTGTTGTGTGTGTGTGTGTTGTCGGTGTGTGTGTTGTCTGAGTGTGTGTGTGTGTGTGTGTGTTGTCGGTGTGTGTGTGTTGTCGGTGTGTGTGTGTGTGTGTGTTGTCGGTGTGTGTGTGTGTGTGTGTGTGTGTGTTGTCGGTGTGTGTGTGTGTGTGTGTTGTCGGTGTGTGTGTGTGTGTGTTGTCAGTGTGTGTGTGTGTGTGTGTTGTCGGTGTGTGTGTGTGTGTGTTGTCGGTGTGTGTGTGTGTGTGTTGTCGGTGTGTGTGTGTTGTGGGTGTGTGTGTGTGTGTGTTTTCGGTGTGTGTGTGTGTGTTGCTGGTGTTTGTGTGTGTGTGTGTTGTCGATGTGTGTGTGTGTGTGTGTTGTCGGTGTGTGTGTGTGTGTGTGTGTGTGTGTGTGTGTGTGTGTGTGTGTGTGTTGTCGGTGTGTGTGTGTGTGTGTGTTGTCGGTGTGTGTGTGTGTGTTGTGTGTGTGTGTGTGTTGTCGGTGTGTGTGTGTGTGTGTTGTCGGTGTGTGTGTGTGTGTGTTGTCGGTGTGTGTGTGTGTGTGTTGTCGGTGTGTGTGTGTGTGTGTTGTCGGTGTGTGTGTGTGTGTTGTCGGTGTGTGTGTGTGTGTGTTGTGTGTGTGTGTGTTGTTTGTGTGTGTGTGTGTTGTCGGTGTGTGTGTGTGTGTGTGTTGTCGGTGTGTGTGTGTGTGTGTGTGGTGTGTGTGTGTGTGTGTGTGTGTGTGTGTGTGTGTGTGTGTGTGTGTGTGTGTGTGTGTGTGTTGTCGGTGTGTGTGTGTGTGTGTGTTGTCGGTGTGTGTGTGTGTGTTGCCGGTGTGTGTGTGTGTGTTGTCGGTGTGTGTGTGTGTGTGTTGTCGGTGTGTGTGTGTGTGTGTGTTGTCGGTGTGTGTGTGTGTGTTGTCGGTGTGTGTGTGTGTGTTGTCGGTGTGTGTGTGTGTGTTGTCGGTGTGTGTGTGTGTGTGTTTATGTGTTGTCGGTGTGTGTGTGTGTGTGTTGTCGGTGTGTGTGTGTGTGTTGTCGGTGTGTGTGTGTGTTTATGTGTTGTCGGTGTGTGTGTGTGTGTGTTGTCGGTGTGTGTGTGTGTGTGTGTGTGTTGTCGTTGTGTGTGTGTGTGTTGTCGGTGTGTGTGTGTGTGTTGTCGGTGTGTGTGTGTGTGTGTGTTGTCGGTGTGTGTGTGTGTGTTGTCAGTGTGTGTGTGTGTTGTCGGTGTGTGTGTGTGTTGTCGGTGTGTGTGTGTGTGTGTGTTGTCGGTGTGTGTGTGTGTGTTGTCGGTGTGTGTGTGTGTTGTCGGTGTGTGTGTGTGTGTGTGTGTGTTGTCGGTGTGTGTGTGTGTGTGTTGTCAGTGTGTGTGTGTGTGTTGTCGGTGTGTGTGTGTTTATGTGTTGTCGGTGTGTGTGTGTGTGTGTGTTGTCGGTGTGTGTGTGTGTGTGTGTTGTCGGTGTGTGTGTGTGTTGTCGGTGTGTGTGTGTGTGTTGTCGGTGTGTGTGTGTTGTCGGTGTGTGTGTGTGTGTGTGTTGTCGGTGTGTGTGTGTGTGTGTTTTCGGTGTGTGTGTGTGTGTTGTCAGTGTGTGTGTGTGTGTGTGTTGTCGGTGTGTGTGTGTGTGTGTGTTGTCGGTGTGTGTGTGTGTGTGTGTTGTCGGTGTGTGTGTGTGTGTGTTTTCGGTGTGTGTGTGTGTTGTCGGTGTGTGTGTGTCAGTGTTGTCGGTGTGTGTGTGTTGTCGGTGTGTGTGTGTGTGTGTTGTCGGTGTGTGTGTGTGTTGTCGGTGTGTGTGTGTTTGTTGTCGGTGTGTGTGTGTTTTCGGTGTGTGTGTGTGTGTTGTCGGTGTGTGTGTGTGTGTGTTGTCGGTGTGTGTGTGTGTGTGTTGTGTGTGTGTGTGTTGTCGGTGTGTGTGTGTGTGTGTTGTCGGTGTGTGTGTGTGTTGTCGGTGTGTGTGTGTGTGTGTGTGTGTGTTGTCGGTGTGTGTGTGTTATCAGTGTGTGTGTGTGTTGTCGGTGTGTGTGTGTGTGTTGTCGGTGTGTGTGTGTGTGTGTGTGTTGTCGGTGTGTGTGTGTGTGTGTGTGTGTGTTGTCGGTGTGTGTGTGTGTGTGTGTGTGTTGTCGGTGTGTGTGTGTGTGTGTTGTCGGTGTGTGTGTGTTGTCGGTGTGTGTGTGTGTGTGTGTTGTCGGTGTGTGTGTGTGTGTTGTCGGTGTGTGTGTGTGTGTGTGTGTTGTCGGTGTGTGTGTGTGTGTGTGTGTGTTGTCGGTGTGTGTGTGTGTGTGTGTGTGTTGTCGGTGTGTGTGTGTGTGTGTTGTCGGTGTGTGTGTGTTGTCGGTGTGTGTGTGTGTGTGTGTTGTCGGTGTGTGTGTGTTGTCGGTGTGTGTGTGTGTGTGTTGTCGGTGTGTGTGTGTGTGTGTGTGTGTTGTCGGTGTGTGTGTGTGTGAATGGTCGGTGTGTGTGTGTGTGTGTGTTGTTGGTGTGTGTGTGTGTGTGTTATCGGTGTGTGTGTGTGTTGTCGGTGTGTGTGTGTGTGTGTGTGTGTTGTCGGTGTGTGTGTGTGTGTTGTCGGTGTGTGTGTGTGTGTGTGTTGTCGGTTTGTGTGTGTGTGTTGTCAGTGTGTGTGTGTGTGTGTGTTGTCGGTGTGTGTGTGTCTGTGTTGTCAGTGTGTGTGTGTGTGTGTTGTCGGTGTGTGTGTGTTTATGTGTTGTCGGTGTGTGTGTGTGTGTGTTGTCGGTGTGTGTGTGTGTGTTGTCGGTGTGTGTGTGTGTGTGTGTGTTTGTGTTGTCGGTGTGTGTGTGTGTTGTCGGTGTGTGTGTGTGTGTTGTCGGTGTGTGTGTGTGTGTGTTGTCGGTGTGTGTGTGTGTGTGTTGTCAGTGTGTGTGTGTGTGTGTTGTCGGTGTGTGTGTGTGTGTTGTCGGTGTGTGTGTGTGTGTTGTGTGTGTGTGTGTTGTCGGTGTGTGTGTTGTCCGAGTGTGTGTGTGTGTGTGTTGTCGGTGTGTGTGTGTTGTCGGTGTGTGTGTGTGTGTGTGTTGTCGGTGTGTGTGTGTGTGTGTGTGTTGTCGGTGTGTGTGTGTGTGTGTGTTGTCGGTGTGTGTGTGTGTGTGTGTGTGTGTTGTCAGTGTGTGTGTGTGTGTGTGTTGTCGGTGTGTGTGTGTGTGTTGTCGGTGTGTGTGTGTGTGTGTGTGTTGTCGGTGTGTGTGTGTGTGTGTGTGTTGTCGGTGTGTGTGTGTTGTCGGTGTGTGTGCGTGTGTGTGTGTTGTCGGTGTGTGTGTGTGTGTGTTGTCTGTGTGTGTGTGTGTGTTGTCGGTGTGTGTGTGTTTATGTGTTGTCGGTGTGTGTGTGTGTGTGTTGGCGGTGTGTGTGTGTGTGTTGGCGGTGTGTGTGTGTGTGTGTTGTCGGTGTGTGTGTGTGTTGTCGGTGTGTGTGTGTGTGTGTGTGTGTGTGTGTGTGTGTGTGTTGTCGGTGTGTGTGTGTGTTGTCGGTGTGTATGTGTGTGTGTGTTGTCGGTGTGTGTGTGTGTGTGTGTTGTCGGTGTGTGTGTGTGTGTTGTCAGTGTGTGTGTGTGTGTGTTGTCGGTGTGTGTGTGTGTGTGTTGTCGGTGTGTGTGTGTGTTGTGTGTGTGTGTGTTGTCGGTGTGTGTGTTGTCTGAGTGTGTGTGTGTGTGTGTGTGTTGTCGGTGTGTGTGTGTTGTCGGTGTGTGTGTGTGTGTGTGTTGTCGGTGTGTGTGTGTGTGTGTGTGTGTGTGTTGTCGGTGTGTGTGTGTGTGTGTGTTGTCGGTGTGTGTGTGTGTGTGTTGTCAGTGTGTGTGTGTGTGTGTGTTGTCGGTGTGTGTGTGTGTGTGTTGTCGGTGTGTGTGTGTGTGTGTGTTGTCGGTGTGTGTGTGTTGTGGGTGTGTGTGTGTGTGTGTTTTCGGTGTGTGTGTGTGTGTTGCTGGTGTTTGTGTGTGTGTGTGTTGTCGATGTGTGTGTGTGTGTGTTGTCGGTGTGTGTGTGTGTGTGTGTGTGTGTGTGTGTGTGTGTGTGTGTGTGTGTTGTCGGTGTGTGTGTGTGTGTTGTCGGTGTGTGTGTGTGTGTTGTGTGTGTTGTCGGTGTGTGTGTGTGTGTTGTCGGTGTGTGTGTGTGTGTTGTCGGTGTGTGTGTGTGTGTTGTGTGTGTGTGTGTGTTGTCGGTGTGTGTGTGTGTTGTCGGTGTGTGTGTGTGTGTGTTGTCGGTGTGTGTGTGTGTGTGTGTGTGTTGTCGGTGTGTGTGTGTGTTGTCGGTGTGTGTGTGTGTGTGTGTTGTCGGTGTGTTGTCGGTGTGTGTGTGTGTTGTCAGTGTGTGTGTGTGTGTGTTGTCGGTGTGTGTGTGTGTGTGTGTGTGTTGTCGGTGTGTGTGTGTGTTGTCGGTGTGTGTGTGTGTGTGTTGTCGGTGTGTTGTCGGTGTGTGTGTGTGTTGTCAGTGTGTGTGTGTGTGTGTTGTCGGTGTGTGTGTGTGTGTGTTGTCGGTGTGTGTGTGTGTTGTGTGTGTGTGTGTTGTCGGTGTGTGTGTTGTCTGAGTGTGTGTGTGTGTGTGTGTGTTGTCGGTGTGTGTGTGTTGTCGGTGTGTGTGTGTGTGTTGTCGGTGTGTGTGTGTGTGTGTGTGTGTTGTCGGTGTGTGTGTGTGTGTGTTGTCGGTGTGTGTGTGTGTGTGTTGTCAGTGTGTGTGTGTGTGTGTGTTGTCGGTGTGTGTGTGTGTCTGTTGTCGGTGTGTGTGTGTGTGTGTTGTCGGTGTGTTTGTGTTGTGGGTGTGTGTGTGTGTGTGTTTTCGGTGTGTGTGTGTGTGTTGCTGGTGTTTGCGTGTGTGTGTTGTCGATGTGTGTGTGTGTGTGTTGTCGGTGTGTGTGTGTGTGTGTGTGTGTGTGTGTGTGTGTGTGTTGTCGGTGTGTGTGTGTGTGTGTGTTGTCGGTGTGTGTGTGTGAGTTGTGTGTGTGTGTATGTTGTCGGTGTGTGTGTGTGTGTGTTGTCGGTGTGTGTGTGTGTGTGTTGTCGGTGTGTGTGTGTGTGTGTTGTGTGTGTGTGTGTTGTTTGTGTGTGTGTGTGTTGTCGGTGTGTGTGTGTGTGTGTGTTGTCGGTGTGTGTGTGTGTGTGTGTGTGTGTGTGTGTGTGTGTGTGTGTGTGTGTGTGTGTTGTCGGTGTGTGTGTGTGTGTGTGTGTTGTCGGTGTGTGTGTGTGTGTTGCTGGTGTGTGTGTGTGTTGTCGGTGTGTGTGTGTGTGTGTTGTCGGTGTGTGTGTGTGTGTGTTGTCGGTGTGTGTGTGTGTGTGTTGTCGGTGTGTGTGTGTGTGTGTGTTGTCGGTGTGTGTGTGTGTGTGTGTGTGTGTTGTCGGTGTGTGTGTGTGTGTGTGTTGTCGGTGTGTGTGTGTGTGTGTGTTGTCAGTGTGTCTGTGTGTGTGTGTTGTCGGTGTGTGTGTGTGTGTTGTCGGTGTGTGTGTGTGTGTGTTGTCGGTGTGTGTGTGTTGTGGGTGTGTGTGTGTGTGTGTTGTCTGTGTGTGTGTGTGTGTTGCTGGTGTTTGTGTGTGTGTGTGTGTTGTCGATGTGTGTGTGTGTGTGTTGTCGGGTGTGTGTGTGTGTGTGTGTGTGTGTGTGTGTGTTGTCGGTGTGTGTGTGTGTGTGTGTTGTCGGTGTGTGTGTGTGTGTTGTGTGTGTGTGTGTGTTGTCGGTGTGTGTGTGTGTGTTGTCGGTGTGTGTGTGTGTGTGTTGTCGGTGTGTGTGTGTGTGTGTTGTCGGTGTGTGTGTGTGTGTGTGTGTGTGTGTGTCGGTGTGTGTGTGTGTGTGTTGTCGGTGTGTGTGTGTGTGTGTGTGTGTTGTCGGTGTGTGTGTGTGTGTGTTGTGTGTGTGTGTGTTGTTTGTGTGTGTGTGTTGTCGGTGTGTGTGTGTGTGTCTGTTGTCGGTGTGTGTGTGTGTGTTGTCGGTGTGTGTGTGTGTGTGTTGTCGGTGTGTGTGTGTGTGTTGTCGGTGTGTGTGTGTTGTTGGTGTGTGTGTGTGTGTGTTGTGTGTGTGTGTGTTGTCGGTGTGTGTGTGTGTGTGTTGTCGGTGTGTGTGTGTGTGTGTTGTCGGTGTGTGTGTGTGTGTGTTGTCGGTGTGTGTGTGTGTGTTGTCGGTGTGTGTGTGTGTGTGTTGTGTGTGTGTGTGTTGTTTGTGTGTGTGTGTGTTGTCGGTGTGTGTGTGTGTGTGTGTTGTCGGTGTGTGTGTGTGTGTGTGTGTGTGTGTGTGTGTGTGTGTGTGTGTGTGTGTGTGTTGTCGGTGTGTGTGTGTGTGTGTGTGTTGTCGGTGTGTGTGTGTGTTGTCGGTGTGTGTGTGTGTGTGTTGTCGGTGTGTTGTCGGTGTGTGTGTGTGTGTTGTCAGTGTGTGTGTGTGTGTGTTGTCAGTGTGTGTGTGTGTGTGTGTTGTCGGTGTGTGTGTGTGTGTGTTGTGTGTGTGTGTGTTGTCGGTGTGTGTGTTGTCTGAGTGTGTGTGTGTGTGTGTGTGTTGTCGGTGTGTGTGTGTTGTCGGTGTGTGTGTGTGTGTGTGTTGTCGGTGTGTGTGTGTGTGTGTGTGTGTGTTGTCGGTGTGTGTGTGTGTTGTCGGTGTGTGTGTGTGTGTGTTGTCAGTGTGTGTGTGTGTGTGTGTTGTCGGTGTGTGTGTGTGTCTGTTGTCGGTGTGTGTGTGTGTGTGTTGTCGGTGTGTTTGTGTTGTGGGTGTGTGTGTGTGTGTGTTTTCGGTGTGTGTGTGTGTGTTGCTGGTGTTTGCGTGTGTGTGTTGTCGATGTGTGTGTGTGTGTGTTGTCGGTGTGTGTGTGTGTGTGTGTGTGTGTGTGTGTGTGTGTGTGTGTGTTGTCGGTGTGTGTGTGTGTGTGTGTTGTCGGTGTGTGTGTGTGAGTTGTGTGTGTGTGTGTGTTGTCGGTGTGTGTGTGTGTTGTCGGTGTGTGTGTGTGTGTGTTGTCGGTGTGTGTGTGTGTGTGTTGTCGGTGTGTGTGTGTGTGTTGTTGGTGTGTGTGTGTGTGTGTTGTCGGTGTGTTGTCGGTGTGTGTGTGTGTGTTGTCGGTGTGTGTGTGTGTGTTGTCTGTGTGTGTGTGTGTTTATGTGTTGTCGGTGTGTGTGTGTGTTGTCGGTGTGTGTGTGTGTGTGTTGTCAGTGTGTGTGTGTGTGTGTGTTGTCGGTGTGTGTGTGTGTGTGTTGTCGGTGTGTGTGTGTGTGTGTTGTCGGTGTGTTGTCGGTGTGTGTGTGTGTGTTGTCGGTGTGTGTGTGTGTGTTGTCTGTGTGTGTGTGTGTTTATGTGTTGTCGGTGTGTGTGTGTGTTGTCGGTGTGTGTGTGTGTGTGTTGTCAGTGTGTGTGTGTGTGTGTGTTGTCGGTGTGTGTGTGTTTATGTGTTGTCGGTGTGTGTGTGTGTGTGTGTGTTGTCGGTGTGTGTTTGTGTGTGTGTTGTCGGTGTGTGTGTGTGTTGTCGGTGTGTGTGTGTGTGTTGTCGGTGTGTGTGTGTTGTCGGTGTGTGTGTGTGTGTGTGTTGTCGGTGTGTGTGTGTGTGTGTTGTCGGTGTGTGTGTGTGTGTGTTGTCGGTGTGTGTGTGTGTGTGTTGTCGGTGTGTGTGTGTGTGTGTTGTCGGTGTGTGTGTGTGTGTGTTGTCGGTGTGTGTGTGTGTGTGTGTGTTGTCGGTGTGTGTGTGTGTATGTTGTGTGTGTGTGTGGTGTTTGTGTGTGTGTGTGTTGTCGGTGTGTGTGTGTGTGTTGTCGGTGTGTGTGTGTGTGTGTGTGTGTGTGTGTGTGTGTGTGTGTGTGTGTGTGTGTGTGTGTGTGTGTGTGTGTGTGTGTGTGTGTGTGTGTGTGTTGTCGGTGTGTGTGTGTGTGTGTGTTGTCGGTGTGTGTGTGTGTGTTGCCGGTGTGTGTGTGTGTGTTGTCGGTGTGTGTGTTTGTTGTCGGTGTGTGTGTGTGTGTGTTGTCGGTGTGTGTGTGTGTGTGTTGTCGGTGTGTGTGTGTGTGTGTTGTCGGTGTGTGTGTGTGTGTGTTGTAGGTGTGTGTGTGTTGTCGGTGTGTGTGTGTGTGTTGTCGGTGTGTGTGTGTGTGTGTGTTGTCGGTGTGTGTGTGTGTGTGTTGTCGGTGTGTGTGTGTGTGTGTTGTCAGTGTGTGTGTGTGTGTGTGTTGTCGGTGTGTGTGTGTGTCTGTTGTCGGTGTGTGTGTGTGTGTGTTGTCGGTGTGTTTGTGTTGTGGGTGTGTGTGTGTGTGTGTTTTCGGTGTGTGTGTGTGTGTTGCTGGTGTTTGCGTGTGTGTGTTGTCGATGTGTGTGTGTGTGTGTTGTCGGTGTGTGTGTGTGTGTGTGTGTGTGTGTGTGTGTGTGTGTGTGTGTGTTGTCGGTGTGTGTGTGTGTGTGTGTTGTCGGTGTGTGTGTGTGAGTTGTGTGTGTGTGTATGTTGTCGGTGTGTGTGTGTGTGTGTTGTCGGTGTGTGTGTGTGTGTGTTGTCGGTGTGTGTGTGTGTGTGTTGTGCGTGTGTGTGTTGTTTGTGTGTGTGTGTGTTGTCGGTGTGTGTGTGTGTGTGTGTTGTCGGTGTGTGTGTGTGTGTGTGTGTGTGTGTGTGTGTGTGTGTGTGTGTGTGTGTGTGTTGTCGGTTTGTGTGTGTGTGTGTGTTGTCGGTGTGTGTGTGTGTGTTGCTGGTGTGTGTGTGTGTGTTGTCGGTGTGTGTGTGTGTGTGTTGTCGGTGTGTGTGTGTGTGTGTTGTCGGTGTGTGTGTGTGTGTGTGTTGTCGGTGTGTGTGTGTGTGTGTGTGTGTGTTGTCGGTGTGTGTGTGTGTGTGTGTTGTCGGTGTGTGTGTGTGTGTGTGTTGTCAGTGTGTCTGTGTGTGTGTGTTGTCGGTGTGTGTGTGTGTGTTGTCGGTGTGTGTGTGTGTGTGTTGTCGGTGTGTGTGTGTTGTGGGTGTGTGTGTGTGTGTGTTGTCTGTGTGTGTGTGTGTGTTGCTGGTGTTTGTGTGTGTGTGTGTGTTGTCGATGTGTGTGTGTGTGTGTTGTCGGTGTGTGTGTGTGTGTGTGTGTGTGTGTGTGTGTTGTCGGTGTGTGTGTGTGTGTGTGTGTTGTCGGTGTGTGTGTGTGTGTTGTGTGTGTGTGTGTGTTGTCGGTGTGTGTGTGTGTGTTGTCGGTGTGTGTGTGTGTGTGTTGTCGGTGTGTGTGTGTGTGTGTTGTCGGTGTGTGTGTGTGTGTGTGTGTGTTGTCGGTGTGTGTGTGTGTGTGTTGTCGGTGTGTGTGTGTGTGTGTGTGTGTTGTCGGTGTGTGTGTGTGTGTGTTGTGTGTGTGTGTGTTGTTTGTGTGTGTGTGTTGTCGGTGTGTGTGTGTGTGTCTGTTGTCGGTGTGTGTGTGTGTGTTGTCGGTGTGTGTGTGTGTGTGTTGTCGGTGTGTGTGTGTGTGTTGTCGGTGTGTGTGTGTTGTTGGGTGTGTGTGTGTGTGTGTTGTGTGTGTGTGTGTTGTCGGTGTGTGTGTGTGTGTGTTGTCGGTGTGTGTGTGTGTGTGTTGTCGGTGTGTGTGTGTGTGTGTTGTCGGTGTGTGTGTGTGTGTTGTCGGTGTGTGTGTGTGTGTGTTGTGTGTGTGTGTGTTGTTTGTGTGTGTGTGTGTTGTCGGTGTGTGTGTGTGTGTGTGTTGTCGGTGTGTGTGTGTGTGTGTGTGTGTGTGTGTGTGTGTGTGTGTGTGTGTGTGTGTGTGTGTGTGTGTGTGTGTTGTCGGTGTGTGTGTGTGTGTGTGTGTTGTCGGTGTGTGTGTGTGTTGTCGGTGTGTGTGTGTGTGTGTTGTCGGTGTGTTGTCGGTGTGTGTGTGTGTGTTGTCAGTGTGTGTGTGTGTGTGTTGTCGGTGTGTGTGTGTGTGTGTTGTCGGTGTGTGTGTGTGTTGTCGGTGTGTGTGTGTGTGTTGTCGGTGTGTGTGTGTTGTTGGTGTGTGTGTGTGTGTGTGTTGTGTGTGTGTGTGTTGTCGGTGTGTGTGTGTGTGTGTTGTCGGTGTGTGTGTGTGTGTGTTGTCGGTGTGTGTGTGTGTGTGTTGTCGGTGTGTGTGTGTGTGTTGTCGGTGTGTGTGTGTGTGTGTTGTGTGTGTGTGTGTTGTTTGTGTGTGTGTGTGTTGTCGGTGTGTGTGTGTGTGTGTGTTGTCGGTGTGTGTGTGTGTGTGTGTGTGTGTGTGTGTGTGTGTGTGTGTGTGTGTGTGTGTGTGTGTGTGTGTGTTGTCGGTGTGTGTGTGTGTGTGTGTGTTGTCGGTGTGTGTGTGTGTTGTCGGTGTGTGTGTGTGTGTGTTGTCGGTGTGTTGTCGGTGTGTGTGTGTGTGTTGTCAGTGTGTGTGTGTGTGTGTTGTCGGTGTGTGTGTGTGTGTGTTGTCGGTGTGTGTGTGTGTGTGTTGTGTGTGTGTGTGTTGTCGGTGTGTGTGTTGTCTGAGTGTGTGTGTGTGTGTGTGTGTTGTCGGTGTGTGTGTGTTGTCGGTGTGTGTGTGTGTGTGTGTTGTCGGTGTGTGTGTGTGTGTGTGTGTTGTCGGTGTGTGTGTGTGTTGTCGGTGTGTGTGTGTGTGTGTTGTCAGTGTGTGTGTGTGTGTGTGTTGTCGGTGTGTGTGTGTGTCTGTTGTCGGTGTGTGTGTGTGTGTGTTGTCGGTGTGTTTGTGTTGTGTGTGTGTGTGTGTGTGTGTTGTCGGTGTGTGTGTGTGTGTGTGTGTTGTCGGTGTGTGTGTGTGTGTTGTGTGTGTGTGTGTGTTGTCGGTGTGTGTGTGTGTGTTGTCGGTGTGTGTGTGTGTGTGTTGTCGGTGTGTGTGTGTGTGTGTTGTCGGTGTGTGTGTGTGTGTGTGTGTGTGTTGTCGGTGTGTGTGTGTGTGTGTTGTCGGTGTGTGTGTGTGTGTGTGTGTGTTGTCGGTGTGTGTGTGTGTGTGTTGTGTGTGTGTGTGTTGTTTGTGTGTGTGTGTTGTCGGTGTGTGTGTGTGTGTGTGTTGTCGGTGTGTGTGTGTGTGTTGTCGGTGTGTGTGTGTGTGTGTTGTCGGTGTGTGTGTGTGTGTTGTCGGTGTGTGTGTGTTGTTGGTGTGTGTGTGTGTGTGTTGTGTGTGTGTGTGTTGTCGGTGTGTGTGTGTGTGTGTTGTCGGTGTGTGTGTGTGTGTGTTGTCGGTGTGTGTGTGTGTGTGTTGTCGGTGTGTGTGTGTGTGTGTTGTCGGTGTGTGTGTGTGTGTGTTGTGTGTGTGTGTGTTGTTTGTGTGTGTGTGTGTTGTCGGTGTGTGTGTGTGTGTGTGTTGTCGTGTGTGTGTGTGTGTGTGTGTGTGTGTGTGTGTGTGTGTGTGTGTGTGTGTGTGTGTTGTCGGTGTGTGTGTGTGTGTGTGTGTTGTCGGTGTGTGTGTGTGTTGTCGGTGTGTGTGTGTGTGTGTTGTCGGTGTGTTGTCGGTGTGTGTGTGTGTGTTGTCAGTGTGTGTGTGTGTGTGTTGTCGGTGTGTGTGTGTGTGTGTTGTCGGTGTGTGTGTGTGTGTGTTGTGTGTGTGTGTGTTGTCGGTGTGTGTGTTGTCTGAGTGTGTGTGTGTGTGTGTGTGTTGTCGGTGTGTGTGTGTTGTCGGTGTGTGTGTGTGTGTGTGTTGTCGGTGTGTGTGTGTGTGTGTGTGTGTGTTGTCGGTGTGT
>NW_027675490.1:215000-217500 GCF_965601325.2 Salmo salar
GGTGTGTGTGTGTGTGTGTTGTCGGTGTGTGTGTGTGTGTTGTCGGTGTGTGTGTGTTGTTGGTGTGTGTGTGTGTGTGTTGTGTGTGTGTGTGTTGTCGGTGTGTGTGTGTGTGTGTTGTCGGTGTGTGTGTGTGTGTGTTGTCGGTGTGTGTGTGTGTGTGTTGTCGGTGTGTGTGTGTGTGTGTTGTCGGTGTGTGTGTGTGTGTGTTGTGTGTGTGTGTGTTGTTTGTGTGTGTGTGTGTTGTCGGTGTGTGTGTGTGTGTGTGTTGTCGGTGTGTGTGTGTGTGTGTGTGTGTGTGTGTGTGTGTGTGTGTGTGTGTGTGTGTGTGTGTGTGTGTTGTCGGTGTGTGTGTGTGTGTGTGTGTTGTCGGTGTGTGTGTGTGTTGTCGGTGTGTGTGTGTGTGTGTTGTCGGTGTGTTGTCGGTGTGTGTGTGTGTGTTGTCAGTGTGTGTGTGTGTGTGTTGTCGGTGTGTGTGTGTGTGTGTTGTCGGTGTGTGTGTGTGTGTGTTGTGTGTGTGTGTGTTGTCGGTGTGTGTGTTGTCTGAGTGTGTGTGTGTGTGTGTGTGTTGTCGGTGTGTGTGTGTTGTCGGTGTGTGTGTGTGTGTGTGTTGTCGGTGTGTGTGTGTGTGTGTGTGTGTGTTGTCGGTGTGTGTGTGTGTTGTCGGTGTGTGTGTGTGTGTGTTGTCAGTGTGTGTGTGTGTGTGTGTTGTCGGTGTGTGTGTGTCTGTTGTCGGTGTGTGTGTGTGTGTGTTGTCGGTGTGTTTGTGTTGTGGGTGTGTGTGTGTGTGTGTTTTCGGTGTGTGTGTGTGTGTTGCTGGTGTTTGCGTGTGTGTGTTGTCGATGTGTGTGTGTGTGTGTTGTCGGTGTGTGTGTGTGTGTGTGTGTGTGTGTGTGTGTGTGTGTTGTCGGTGTGTGTGTGTGTGTGTGTTGTCGGTGTGTGTGTGTGAGTTGTGTGTGTGTGTGTGTTGTCGGTGTGTGTGTGTGTTGTCGGTGTGTGTGTGTGTGTTGTCGGTGTGTGTGTGTGTGTGTTGTCGGTGTGTGTGTGTGTGTTGTTGGTGTGTGTGTGTGTGTGTTGTCGGTGTGTTGTCGGTGTGTGTGTGTGTGTTGTCGGTGTGTGTGTGTGTGTTGTCTGTGTGTGTGTGTGTTTATGTGTTGTCGGTGTGTGTGTGTGTTGTCGGTGTGTGTGTGTGTGTGTTGTCAGTGTGTGTGTGTGTGTGTGTTGTCGGTGTGTGTGTGTGTGTGTTGTCGGTGTGTGTGTGTGTGTGTTGTCGGTGTGTTGTCGGTGTGTGTGTGTGTGTTGTCGGTGTGTGTGTGTGTGTTGTCTGTGTGTGTGTGTGTTTATGTGTTGTCGGTGTGTGTGTGTGTTGTCGGTGTGTGTGTGTGTGTGTTGTCAGTGTGTGTGTGTGTGTGTGTTGTCGGTGTGTGTGTGTTTATGTGTTGTCGGTGTGTGTGTGTGTGTGTGTGTTGTCGGTGTGTGTGTGTGTGTGTGTTGTCGGTGTGTGTGTGTGTTGTCGGTGTGTGTGTGTGTGTTGTCGGTGTGTGTGTGTTGTCGGTGTGTGTGTGTGTGTGTGTTGTCGGTGTGTGTGTGTGTGTGTTGTCGGTGTGTGTGTGTGTGTGTTGTCGGTGTGTGTGTGTGTGTGTTGTCGGTGTGTGTGTGTGTGTGTTGTCGGTGTGTGTGTGTGTGTGTTGTCGGTGTGTGTGTGTGTTGTCGGTGTGTGTGTGTGTATGTTGTGTGTGTGTGTGGTGTTTGTGTGTGTGTGTGTTGTCGGTGTGTGTGTGTGTGTTGTCGGTGTGTGTGTGTGTGTGTGTGTGTGTGTGTGTGTGTGTGTGTGTGTGTGTGTGTGTGTGTGTGTGTGTGTGTGTGTGTGTGTGTGTGTGTGTGTGTGTTGTCGGTGTGTGTGTGTGTGTGTGTTGTCGGTGTGTGTGTGTGTGTTGCCGGTGTGTGTGTGTGTGTTGTCGGTGTGTGTGTTTGTTGTCGGTGTGTGTGTGTGTGTGTTGTCGGTGTGTGTGTGTGTGTGTTGTCGGTGTGTGTGTGTGTGTGTTGTCGGTGTGTGTGTGTGTGTGTTGTCGGTGTGTGTGTGTGTGTTGTCGGTGTGTGTGTGTGTGTGTTGTGTGTGTGTTGTTTGTGTGTGTGTGTGTTGTCGGTGTGTGTGTGTGTGTGTGTTGTCGGTGTGTGTGTGTGTGTGTGTGTGTGTGTGTGTGTGTGTGTGTGTGTGTGTGTGTGTGTGTGTGTGGTGTGTGTGTGTGTGTGTTGTCGGTGTGTGTGTGTGTGTGTGTTGCCGGTGTGTGTGTGTGTGTTGTCGGTGTGTGTGTGTGTGTGTTGTCGGTGTGTGTGTGTGTGTGTTGTCGGTGTGTGTGTGTGTTGTCGGTGTGTGTGTGTGTGTGTTGTCGGTGTGTTGTCGGTGTGTGTGTGTGTGTTGTCAGTGTGTGTGTGTGTGTGTTGTCGGTGTGTGTGTGTGTGTGTTGTCGGTGTGTGTGTGTGTGTTGTGTGTGTGTGT
>NW_027675490.1:222500-245000 GCF_965601325.2 Salmo salar
TGTTGTCGGGTGTGTGTGTGTGTGTTGTCGGTGTGTGTGTGTGTGTGTTGTCGGTGTGTGTGTGTGTGTTGTCGGTGTGTGTGTGTGTGTGTTGTCGGTGTGTTGTCGGTGTGTGTGTGTGTGTTGTCGGTGTGTGTGTGTGTGTTGTCTGTGTGTGTGTGTGTTTATGTGTTGTCGGTGTGTGTGTGTGTTGTCGGTGTGTGTGTGTGTGTGTTGTCAGTGTGTGTGTGTGTGTGTGTTGTCGGTGTGTGTGTGTGTGTTGTCGGTGTGTGTGTGTGTGTGTTGTCGGTGTGTTGTCGGTGTGTGTGTGTGTGTTGTCGGTGTGTGTGTGTGTGTTGTCTGTGTGTGTGTGTGTGTGTGTGTTGTCAGTGTGTGTGTGTGTGTGTGTTGTCGGTGTGTGTGTGTGTGTTGTCGGTGTGTGTGTGTGTGTGTTGTCGGTGTGTTGTCGGTGTGTGTGTGTGTGTTGTCGGTGTGTGTGTGTGTGTTGTCTGTGTGTGTGTGTGTTTATGTGTTGTCGGTGTGTGTGTGTGTTGTCGGTGTGTGTGTGTGTGTGTTGTCAGTGTGTGTGTGTGTGTGTGTTGTCGGTGTGTGTGTGTTTATGTGTTGTCGGTGTGTGTGTGTGTGTGTGTTGTCGGTGTGTGTGTGTGTGTGTGTTGTCGGTGTGTGTGTGTGTTGTCGGTGTGTGTGTGTGTGTTGTCGGTGTGTGTGTGTTGTCGGTGTGTGTGTGTGTGTGTGTTGTCGGTGTGTGTGTGTGTGTGTTGTCGGTGTGTGTGTGTGTGTGTTGTCGGTGTGTGTGTGTGTGTGTTGTCGGTGTGTGTGTGTGTGTGTTGTCGGTGTGTGTGTGTGTGTGTTGTCGGTGTGTGTGTGTGTGTGTGTGTTGTCGGTGTGTGTGTGTGTATGTTGTGTGTGTGTGTGGTGTTTGTGTGTGTGTGTGTTGTCGGTGTGTGTGTGTGTGTGTTGTCGGTGTGTGTGTGTGTGTGTTGTGTGTGTGTGTGTGTGTGTGTGTGTGTGTGTGTGTGTGTGTGTGTGTGTGTGTTGTCGGTGTGTGTGTGTGTGTGTGTGTGTTGTCGGTGTGTGTGTGTGTGTTGCCGGTGTGTGTGTGTGTGTTGTCGGTGTGTGTGTTTGTTGTCGGTGTGTGTGTGTGTGTGTTGTCGTGTGTGTGTGTGTGTGTGTGTGTTGTCGGTGTGTGTGTGTGTGTTGTCGGTGTGTGTGTGTGTGTGTTGTCGGTGTGTTGTCGGTGTGTGTGTGTGTGTTGTCGGTGTGTGTGTGTGTGTTGTCGGTGTGTGTGTGTGTTTATGTGTTGTCGGTGTGTGTGTGTGTGTGTTGTCGGTGTGTGTGTGTGTTAATGTGTTGTCGGTGTGTGTGTGTGTGTGTTGTCGGTGTGTGTGTGTGTGTTGTCGGTGTGTGTGTGTGTGTGTGTTGTCGGTGTGTGTGTGTGTGTTGTCGGTGTGTGTGTGTGTTGTCGGTGTGTGTGTGTGTTGTCGGTGTGTGTGTGTGTGTGTGTGTGTTGTCGGTGTGTGTGTGTGTGTGTTGTCGGTGTGTGTGTGTGTTGTCGGTGTGTGTGTGTGTGTGTGTTGTCGGTGTGTGTGTGTGTGTTGTCAGTGTGTGTGTGTGTGTGTTGTCGGTGTGTGTGTGTGTTTATGTGTTGTCGGTGTGTGTGTGTGTGTGTTGTCGGTGTGTGTGTGTGTGTGTGTTGTCGGTGTGTGTGTGTGTTGTCGGTGTGTGTGTGTGTGTTGTCGGTGTGTGTGTGTTGTCGGTGTGTGTGTGTGTGTGTGTTGTCGGTGTGTGTGTGTGTGTGTTGTCGGTGTGTGTGTGTGTGTGTTGTCAGTGTGTGTGTGTGTGTGTGTTGTCGGTGTGTGTGTGTGTGTGTGTGTGTTGTCGGTGTGTGTGTGTGTGTGTTTTCGGTGTGTGTGTGTGTGTTGTCGGTGTGTGTGTGTGTGTGTTGTTGGTGTGTGTGTGTGTGTGTGTGTTGTCGGTGTGTGTGTGTTGTCGGTGTGTGTGTGTGTGTGTTGTCGGTGTGTGTGTGTGTGTGTTGTCTGTGTGTGTGTGTGTGTTGTCGGTGTGTGTGTGTTTATGTGTTGTCGGTGTGTGTGTGTTGTGGGTGTGTGTGTGTGTGTGTGTGTTGTCTGTGTGTGTGTGTGTGTTGCTGGTGTTTGTGTGTGTGTGTGTTGTCGATGTGTGTGTGTGTGTGTTGTCGGTGTGTGTGTGTGTGTGTGTGTGTGTGTGTGTGTGTGTGTGTGTGTGTGTGTTGTCGGTGTGTGTGTGTGTGTTGTCGGTGTGTGTGTGTGTGTTGTGTGTGTGTGTGTGTTGTCGGTGTGTGTGTGTGTGTGTTGTCGGTGTGTGTGTGTGTGTGTTGTCGGGTGTGTGTGTGTGTGTGTGTGTGTGTGTGTGTGTGTGTTGTCGGTGTGTGTGTGTGTGTGTTGTCGGTGTGTGTGTGTGTGTGTGGTGTGTGTGTGTGTGTCGGTGGTGTGTGTGTGTTGTCGGTGTGTGTGTGTGTGTGTTGTCGGTGTGTGTGTGTGGTGTGTTGTCGGTGTGTGTGTGTGTGTGTGTTGTGTGTGTGTGTTGTTTGTGTGTGTGTGTTGTCGGTGTGTGTGTGTGTGTGTCTGTTGTCCGGTGTGTGTGTGTGTGTTGTCGGTGTGTGTGTGTGTGTGTTGTCGGGTGTGTGTGTGTGTGTTGTCGGTGTGTGTGTGTGTGTGTTGTCGGTGTGTGTGTGTGTGTGTGTGTGTCGGGTGTGTGGTTGTCGGTGTGTGTGTGTGTGTCGTTGTCGGTGTGTGTGTGTGTGTGTTGTCGGTGTGTGTGTGCGGTGTGTGTGTGTGTGTTGTCGGGTGTGTGTGTGTGGGTGTTGTCGGTGTGTGTGTGTGTGTGTGTGTGTTGTCAGGTGTGTGTGTGTGTGTGTGTTGTCGGGTGTGTGTGTGTGTGTTGTCGGGGTGTGTGTGTGGGTGTGTGTTGTCGGTGTGTTGTCGGTGTGTGTGTGTGTGTTGTCGGTGTGTGTGTGTGTGTTGTCTGTGTGTGTGTGTGTTTATGTGTTGTCGGTGTGTGTGTGTGTTGTCGGTGTGTGTGTGTGTGTGTTGTCAGTGTGTGTGTGTGTGTGTGTTGTCGGTGTGTGTGTGTTTATGTGTTGTCGGTGTGTGTGTGTGTGTGTGTTGTCGGTGTGTGTGTGTGTGTGTGTTGTCGGTGTGTGTGTGTGTTGTCGGTGTGTGTGTGTGTGTTGTCGGTGTGTGTGTGTTGTCGGTGTGTGTGTGTGTGTGTGTTGTCGGTGTGTGTGTGTGTGTGTTGTCGGTGTGTGTGTGTGTGTGTTGTCGGTGTGTGTGTGTGTGTGTTGTCGGTGTGTGTGTGTGTGTGTTGTCGGTGTGTGTGTGTGTGTGTTGTCGGTGTGTGTGTGTGTGTGTGTGTTGTCGGTGTGTGTGTGTGTATGTTGTGTGTGTGTGTGGTGTTTGTGTGTGTGTGTGTTGTCGGTGTGTGTGTGTGTGTGTTGTCGGTGTGTGTGTGTGTGTGTGTGTGTGTGTGTGTGTGTGTGTGTGTGTGTGTGTGTGTGTGTGTGTGTGTGTGTGTGTGTTGTCGGTGTGTGTGTGTGTGTGTGTTGTCGGTGTGTGTGTGTGTGTTGCCGGTGTGTGTGTGTGTGTTGTCGGTGTGTGTGTTTGTTGTCGGTGTGTGTGTGTGTGTGTTGTCGGTGTGTGTGTGTGTGTGTGTGTGTTGTCGGTGTGTGTGTGTGTGTTGTCGGTGTGTGTGTGTGTGTGTTGTCGGTGTGTTGTCGGTGTGTGTGTGTGTGTTGTCGGTGTGTGTGTGTGTGTTGTCGGTGTGTGTGTGTGTTTATGTGTTGTCGGTGTGTGTGTGTGTGTGTTGTCGGTGTGTGTGTGTGTTAATGTGTTGTCGGTGTGTGTGTGTGTGTGTGTTGTCGGTGTGTGTGTGTGTGTTGTCGGTGTGTGTGTGTGTGTGTGTTGTCGGTGTGTGTGTGTGTGTTGTCGGTGTGTGTGTGTGTTGTCGGTGTGTGTGTGTGTGTTGTCGGTGTGTGTGTGTGTGTGTGTGTGTTGTCGGTGTGTGTGTGTGTGTGTTGTCGGTGTGTGTGTGTGTTGTCGGTGTGTGTGTGTGTGTGTGTTGTCGGTGTGTGTGTGTGTGTTGTCAGTGTGTGTGTGTGTGTGTTGTCGGTGTGTGTGTGTGTTTATGTGTTGTCGGTGTGTGTGTGTGTGTGTTGTCGGTGTGTGTGTGTGTGTGTGTTGTCGGTGTGTGTGTGTGTTGTCGGTGTGTGTGTGTGTGTTGTCGGTGTGTGTGTGTTGTCGGTGTGTGTGTGTGTGTGTGTTGTCGGTGTGTGTGTGTGTGTGTTGTCGGTGTGTGTGTGTGTGTGTTGTCAGTGTGTGTGTGTGTGTGTGTTGTCGGTGTGTGTGTGTGTGTGTGTGTGTTGTCGGTGTGTGTGTGTGTGTGTTTTCGGTGTGTGTGTGTGTGTTGTCGGTGTGTGTGTGTGTGTGTTGTTGGTGTGTGTGTGTGTGTGTGTGTTGTCGGTGTGTGTGTGTTGTCGGTGTGTGTGTGTGTGTGTTGTCGGTGTGTGTGTGTGTGTGTTGTCTGTGTGTGTGTGTGTGTTGTCGGTGTGTGTGTGTTTATGTGTTGTCGGTGTGTGTGTGTTGTGGGTGTGTGTGTGTGTGTGTGTGTTGTCTGTGTGTGTGTGTGTGTTGCTGGTGTTTGTGTGTGTGTGTGTTGTCGATGTGTGTGTGTGTGTGTTGTCGGTGTGTGTGTGTGTGGTGTGTGTGTGTGTGTGTGTGTGTGTGTGTGTGTGTTGTCGGTGTGTGTGTGTGTGTTGTCGGTGTGTGTGTGTGTGTTGTGTGTGTGTGTGTGTTGTCGGTGTGTGTGTGTGTGTGTTGTCGGTGTGTGTGTGTGTGTGTTGTCGGTGTGGTGTGTGTGTGTGTGTGTGTGTGTGTGTGTGTTGTCGGTGTGTGTGTGTGTGTGTTGTCGGTGTGTGTGTGTGTGTGTGTGTGTGTGTGTGTGTGTGTGTGTTGTCGGTGTGTGTGTGTGTGTGTTGTCGGTGTGTGTGTGTGTGTGTTGTCGGTGTGTGTGTGTGTGTGTTGTGTGTGTGTGTTGTTTGTGTGTGTGTGTTGTCGGTGTGTGTGTGTGTGTCTGTTGTCGGTGTGTGTGTGTGTGTTGTCGGTGTGTGTGTGTGTGTGTTGTCGGTGTGTGTGTGTGTGTTGTCGGTGTGTGTGTGTGTGTGTTGTCGGTGTGTGTGTGTGTGTGTTGTGTGTGTGTGTGTTGTCGGTGTGTGTGTGTGTGTGTTGTCTGTGTGTGTGTGTGTTGTCGGTGTGTGTGTGTGTGTGTGTGTGTGTGTGAGTTGTCGGTGTGTGTGTGTGTGTGTTGTCGGTGTGTGTGTGTGTGTGTTGTCAGTGTGTGTGTGTGTGTGTGTTGTCGGTGTGTGTGTGTGTGTGTTGTCGGTGTGTGTGTGTGTGTGTGTGTGTGTTGTCGGTGTGTGTGTGTTGTCGGTGTGTGTGTGTGTGTGTGTGTTGTCTGTGTGTGTGTGTGTGTTGTCGGTGTGTGTGTGTGTGTGTGTGGTGTGTGTGTGTGTGTGTTGTCGGTGTGTGTGTGTGTTGTCGGTGTGTATGTGTGTTGTCGGTGTGTGTGTGTGTGTGTGTGTGTGTGTGTGTGTGTTGTCGGTGTGTGTGTGTGTTGTCGGTGTGTATGTGTGTGTGTGTTGTCGGTGTGTGTGTGTGTGTGTGTGTTGTCGGTGTGTGTGTGTGTTGTCAGTGTGTAAGTGTGTTGTGTGTGTGTGTGTTGTCGGTGTGTGTGTTGTCTGAGTGTGTGTGTGTGTGTTGTCGGTGTGTGTGTGTGTGTGTTGTCGGTGTGTGTGTGTGTTGTGTGTGTGTGTGTTGTCGGTGTGTGTGTTGTCTGAGTGTGTGTGTGTGTGTGTGTGTTGTCGGTGTGTGTGTGTTGTCGGTGTGTGTGTGTGTGTGTGTTGTCGGTGTGTGTGTGTGTGTGTGTGTGTGTGTTGTCGGTGTGTGTGTGTGTGTGTGTTGTCGGTGTGTGTGTGTTTGTGTTGTCAGTGTGTGTGTGTGTGTGTGTTGTCGGTGTGTGTGTGTGTGTGTTGTCGGTGTGTGTGTGTGTGTGTTGTCGGTGTGTGTGTGTTGTGGGTGTGTGTGTGTGTGTGTTTTCGGTGTGTGTGTGTGTGTTGCTGGTGTTTGTGTGTGTGTGTGTTGTCGATGTGTGTGTGTGTGTGTGTTGTCGGTGTGTGTGTGTGTGTGTGTGTGTGTGTGTGTGTGTGTGTGTGTGTTGTCGGTGTGTGTGTGTGTGTGTTGTCGGTGTGTGTGTGTGTGTGTTGTCGGTGTGTGTGTGTGTGTGTTGTCGGTGTGTGTGTGTGTGTGTTGTCGGTGTGTGTGTGTGTGTTGTCGGTGTGTGTGTGTGTGTGTTGTGTGTGTGTGTGTTGTTTGTGTGTGTGTGTGTTGTCGGTGTGTGTGTGTGTGTGTGTTGTCGGTGTGTGTGTGTGTGTGTGTGTGTGTTGTCGGTGTGTTGTCGGTGTGTGTGTGTGTGTTGTCGGTGTGTGTGTGTGTGTTGTCTGTGTGTGTGTGTGTTTATGTGTTGTCGGTGTGTGTGTGTGTTGTCGGTGTGTGTGTGTGTGTGTTGTCAGTGTGTGTGTGTGTGTGTGTTGTCGGTGTGTGTGTGTTTATGTTTTGTCGGTGTGTGTGTGTGTGTGTTGTCGGTGTGTGTGTGTGTGTGTGTTGTCGGTGTGTGTGTGTGTTGTCGGTGTGTGTGTGTGTGTTGTCGGTGTGTGTGTGTTGTCGGTGTGTGTGTGTGTGTGTGTTGTCGGTGTGTGTGTGTGTGTGTTGTCGGTGTGTGTGTGTGTGTGTGTTGTCGGTGTGTGTGTGTGTGTGTTGTCGGTGTGTGTGTGTGTGTGTTGTCGGTGTGTGTGTGTGTGTGTTGTCGGTGTGTGTGTGTGTGTGTGTTGTCGGTGTGTGTGTGTGTATGTTGTGTGTGGTGTTTGTGTGTGTGTGTGTTGTCGGTGTGTGTGTGTGTGTGTTGTCGGTGTGTGTGTGTGTGTGTGTGTGTGTGTGTGTGTGTGTGTGTGTGTGTGTGTGTGTGTGTGTGTGTGTGTGTGTTGTCGGTCTGTGTGTGTGTGTGTGTTGTCGGTGTGTGTGTGTGTGTTGCCGGTGTGTGTGTGTGTGTTGTCGGTGTGTGTGTTTGTTGTCGGTGTGTGTGTGTGTGTGTTGTCGGTGTGTGTGTGTGTGTGTGTGTGTTGTCGGTGTGTGTGTGTGTGTTGTCGGTGTGTGTGTGTGTGTGTTGTCGGTGTGTTGTCGGTGTGTGTGTGTGTGTTGTCGGTGTGTGTGTGTGTGTTGTCGGTGTGTGTGTGTGTTTATGTGTTGTCGGTGTGTGTGTGTGAGTGTTGTCGGTGTGTGTGTGTGTTAATGTGTTGTCGGTGTGTGTGTGTGTGTGTTGTCGGTGTGTGTCTGTGTGTTGTCGGTGTGTGTGTGTGTGTGTGTTGTCGGTGTGTGTGTGTGTGTTGTCGGTGTGTGTGTGTGTTGTCGGTGTGTGTGTGTGTTGTCGGTGTGTGTGTGTGTGTGTGTGTGTTGTCGGTGTGTGTGTGTTGTCGGTGTGTGTGTGTGTTGTCGGTGTGTGTGTGTGTGTGTTGTCGGTGTGTGTGTGTGTGTGTTGTCAGTGTGTGTGTGTGTGTGTTGTCGGTGTGTGTGTGTGTTTATGTGTTGTCGGTGTGTGTGTGTGTGTGTTGTCGGTGTGTGTGTGTGTGTGTGTTGTCGGTGTGTGTGTGTGTTGTCGGTGTGTGTGTGTGTGTTGTCGGTGTGTGTGTGTTGTCGGTGTGTGTGTTTGTTGTCGGTGTGTGTGTGTGTGTGTTGTCGGTGTGTGTGTGTGTGTTGTCGGTGTGTGTGTGTTGTCGGTGTGTGTGTTTGTTGTCGGTGTGTGTGTGTGTGTGTTGTCGGTGTGTGTGTGTGTGTGTTTGTGTTGTCGGTGTGTGTGTTGTCGGTGTGTGTGTGTGTGTTGTCGGTGTGTTGTCGGTGTGTGTGTGTGTTGTCGGTGTGTGTGTGTGTTGTCGGTGTGTGTGTGTGTGTGTTGTCGGTGTGTGTGTGTGTTGTCGGTGTGTGTGTGTGTGTGTTGTCGGTGTGTGTGTGTGTGTGTTGTCAGTGTGTGTGTGTGTGTGTTGTCGGTGTGTGTGTGTGTTTATGTGTTGTCGGTGTGTGTGTGTGTGTGTTGTCGGTGTGTGTGTGTGTGTGTGTTGTCGGTGTGTGTGTGTGTTGTCGGTGTGTGTGTGTGTGTTGTCGGTGTGTGTGTGTTGTCGGTGTGTGTGTTTGTTGTCGGTGTGTGTGTGTGTGTGTTGTCGGTGTGTGTGTGTGTGTGTGTGTGTTGTCGGTGTGTGTGTGTTGTCGGTGTGTGTGTGTGTGTGTTGTCGGTGTGTTGTCGGTGTGTGTGTGTGTGTTGTCGGTGTGTGTGTGTGTGTTGTCGGTGTGTGTGTGTGTTTATGTGTTGTCGGTGTGTGTGTGTGAGTGTTGTCGGTGTGTGTGTGTGTTATGTGTTGTCGGTGTGTGTGTGTGTGTGTTGTCGGTGTGTGTGTGTGTGTTGTCGGTGTGTGTGTGTGTGTGTGTTGTCGGTGTGTGTGTGTGTGTTGTCGGTGTGTGTGTGTGTTGTCGGTGTGTGTGTGTGTTGTCGGTGTGTGTGTGTGTGTGTGTGTGTTGTCGGTGTGTGTGTGTGTGTGTTGTCGGTGTGTGTGTGTGTTGTCGGTGTGTGTGTGTGTGTGTTGTCGGTGTGTGTGTATGTGTGTTGTCAGTGTGTGTGTGTGTGTGTTGTCGGTGTGTGTGTGTGTTTATGTGTTGTCGGTGTGTGTGTGTGTGTGTTGTCGGTGTGTGTGTGTGTGTGTGTTGTCGGTGTGTGTGTGTGTTGTCGGTGTGTGTGTGTGTGTTGTCGGTGTGTGTGTGTTGTCGGTGTGTGTGTGTGTGTGTGTTGTCGGTGTGTGTGTGTGTGTGTTGTCGGTGTGTGTGTGTGTGTGTTGTCAGTGTGTGTGTGTGTGTGTTGTCGGTGTGTGTGTGTGTTATGTGTTGTCGGTGTGTGTGTGTGTGTGTTGTCGGTGTGTGTGTGTGTGTGTGTTGTCGGTGTGTGTGTGTGTTGTCGGTGTGTGTGTGTGTGTTGTCGGTGTGTGTGTGTTGTCGGTGTGTGTGTTTGTTGTCGGTGTGTGTGTGTGTGTGTTGTCGGTGTGTGTGTGTGTGTTGTCGGTGTGTGTGTGTTGTCGGTGTGTGTGTTTGTTGTCGGTGTGTGTGTGTGTGTGTTGTCGGTGTGTGTGTGTGTGTGTGTGTGTTGTCGTGTGTGTGTGTTGTCGGTGTGTGTGTGTGTGTTGTCGGTGTGTGTCGGTGTGTGTGTGTGTTGTCGGTGTGTGTGTGTGTTGTCGGTGTGTGTGTGTGTGTGTGTTGTCGGTGTGTGTGTGTGTGTGTTGTCGGTGTGTGTGTGTGTTGTCGGTGTGTGTGTGTGTGTGTTGTCGGTGTGTGTGTGTGTGTGTTGTCAGTGTGTGTGTGTGTGTGTTGTCGGTGTGTGTGTGTGTTTATGTGTTGTCGGTGTGTGTGTGTGTGTGTTGTCGGTGTGTGTGTGTGTGTTGTCGGTGTGTTGTCGGTGTGTGTGTGTGTTGTCGGTGTGTGTGTGTGTTGTCGGTGTGTGTGTGTGTGTGTGTGTGTGTTGTCGGTGTGTGTGTGTGTGTGTTGTCGGTGTGTGTGTGTGTTGTCGGTGTGTGTGTGTGTGTGTTGTCGGTGTGTGTGTGTGTGTGTTGTCAGTGTGTGTGTGTGTGTGTTGTCGGTGTGTGTGTGTGTTATGT
The DNA here is from genome assembly GCF_965601325.2 of Salmo salar. Classification (NCBI taxonomy): domain Eukaryota; kingdom Metazoa; phylum Chordata; class Actinopteri; order Salmoniformes; family Salmonidae; genus Salmo; species Salmo salar. The sequence continues at coordinate 232,279 of NW_027675490.1, forward strand.
GTTGTCGGTGTGTGTGTGTGTGTGTTGTCGGTGTGTGTGTGTGTGTGTGTTGTCGGTGTGTGTGTGTGTTGTCGGTGTGTGTGTGTGTGTTGTCGGTGTGTGTGTGTTGTCGGTGTGTGTGTTTGTTGTCGGTGTGTGTGTGTGTGTGTTGTCGGTGTGTGTGTGTGTGTGTGTGTGTTGTCGGTGTGTGTGTGTGTGTTGTCGGTGTGTGTGTGTGTGTGTTGTCGGTGTGTTGTCGGTGTGTGTGTGTGTGTTGTCGGTGTGTGTGTGTGTGTTGTCGGTGTGTGTGTGTGTTTATGTGTTGTCGGTGTGTGTGTGTGAGTGTTGTCGGTGTGTGTGTGTGTTATGTGTTGTCGGTGTGTGTGTGTGTGTGTTGTCGGTGTGTGTGTGTGTGTTGTCGGTGTGTGTGTGTGTGTGTGTTGTCGGTGTGTGTGTGTGTGTTGTCGGTGTGTGTGTGTGTTGTCGGTGTGTGTGTGTGTTGTCGGTGTGTGTGTGTGTGTGTGTGTGTTGTCGGTGTGTGTGTGTGTGTGTTGTCGGTGTGTGTGTGTGTTGTCGGTGTGTGTGTGTGTGTGTTGTCGGTGTGTGTGTTGTGTGTTGTCAGTGTGTGTGTGTGTGTGTTGTCGGTGTGTGTGTGTGTTTATGTGTTGTCGGTGTGTGTGTGTGTGTGTTGTCGGTGTGTGTGTGTGTGTGTGTGTCGGTGTGTGTGTGTGTTGTCGGTGTGTGTGTGTGTGTTGTCGGTGTGTGTGTGTTGTCGGTGTGTGTGTGTGTGTGTGTTGTCGGTGTGTGTTTGTGTGTGTTGTCGGTGTGTGTGTGTGTGTGTGTTGTCAGTGTGTGTGTGTGTGTGTGTGTTGTGTGTGTGTGTGTGTGTGTGTGTTGTCGGTGTGTGTGTGTGTGTGTTTTCGGTGTGTGTGTGTGTGTTGTCGGTGTGTGTGTGTGTGTGTTGTCGGTGTGTGTGTGTGTTGTCGGTGTGTGTGTGTGTGTGTGTGTGTGTGTGTGTGTGTTGTCGGTGTGTGTGTGTGTGTGTTGTCGGTGTGTGTGTGTGTGTGTTGTCGGTGTGTGTGTGTGTGTGTGTGTTGTCGGTGTGTGTGTGTGTGTGTTGTTGTGTGTGTGTGTGTGTGTTGTCGGTGTGTGTGTGTTGTCGGTGTGTGTGTGTGTGTGTTGTCGGTGTGTGTGTGTGTGTGTTGTCTGTGTGTGTGTGTGTGTTGTCGGTGTGTGTGTGTTTATGTGTTGTCGGTGTGTGTGTGTTGTCGGTGTGTGTGTGTGTGTGTTGTCTGTGTGTGTGTGTGTGTTGCTGGTGTTGTGTGTGTGTGTGTTGTCGGTGTGTGTGTGTGTGTGTTGTCGGTGTGTGTGTGTGTGTGTGTGGTGTGTGTGTGTGTGTGTGTGTGTGTGTGTGTGTTGCCGGTGTGTGTGTGTGTGTTGTCGGTGTGTGTGTGTGTGTTGTGTGTGTGTGTGTGTTGTCGGTGTGTGTGTGTGTGTGTTGTCGGTGTGTGTGTGTGTGTGTTGTCGGTGTGTGTGTGTGTGTGTGTGTTGTCGGTGTGTGTGTGTGTGTGTTGTTGTGTGTGTGTGTGTGTGTTGTCGGTGTGTGTGTGTTGTCGGTGTGTGTGTGTGTGTGTTGTCGGTGTCTGTGTGTGTGTGTTGTCTGTGTGTGTGTGTGTGTTGTCGGTGTGTGTGTGTTTGTGTTGTCGGTGTGTGTGTGTGTGTGGGTGTGTGTGTGTGTGTGTTGTCTGTGTGTGTGTGTGTGTTGCTGGTGTTTGTGTGTGTGTGTGTTGTCGATGTGTGTGTGTGTGTGTTGTCGGTGTGTGTGTGTGTGTGTGTGTGTGTGTGTGTGTGTGTGTGTGTGTTGCCGGTGTGTGTGTGTGTGTTGTCGGTGTGTGTGTGTGTGTTGTGTGTGTGTGTGTGTTGTCGGTGTGTGTGTGTGTGTGTTGTCGGTGTGTGTGTGTGTGTGTTGTCGGTGTGTGTGTGTGTGTGTGTGTGTGTGTGTGTGTGTTGTCGGTGTGTGTGTGTGTGTGTTGTCGGTGTGTGTGTGTGTGTGTTGTCGGTGTGTGTGTGTGTGTGTTGTGTGTGTGTGTTGTTTGTGTGTGTGTGTTGTCGGTGTGTGTGTGTGTGTCTGTTGTCGGTGTGTGTGTGTGTGTTGTCGGTGTGTGTGTGTGTGTTGTCGGTGTGTGTGTGTGTGTGTTGTCGGTGTGTGTGTGTGTGTGTTGTGTGTGTGTGTGTTGTCGGTGTGTGTGTGTGTGTGTTGTCGGTGTGTGTGTGTGTTGTCGGTGTGTGTGTGTGTGTGTGTTGTCGGTGTGTGTGTGTGTGTGTTGTCGGTGTGTGTGTGTGTGTGTGTGTGTTGTCGGTGTGTGTGTGTTGTCGGTGTGTGTGTGTGTGTGTGTGTTGTCTGTGTGTGTGTGTGTGTTGTCGGTGTGTGTGTGTTTATGTGTTGTCGGTGTGTGTGTGTGTGTGTTGGCGGTGTGTGTGTGTGTGTTGTCGGTGTGTGTGTGTGTGTGTTGTCGGTGTGTGTGTGTGTTGTCGGTGTGTGTGTGTGTGTGTGTGTGTGTGTGTGTGTCGGTGTGTGTGTGTGTTGTCGGTGTGTATGTGTGTGTGTGTTGTCGGTGTGTGTGTGTGTGTGTGTGTGTTGTCGGTGTGTGTGTGTGTGTTGTCAGTGTGTGTGTGTGTGTGTTGTCGGTGTGTGTGTGTGTGTGTTGTCGGTGTGTGTGTGTGTTGTGTGTGTGTGTGTTGTCGGTGTGTGTGTTGTCTGAGTGTGTGTGTGTGTGTGTGTGTTGTCGGTGTGTGTGTGTTGTCGGTGTGTGTGTGTGTGTGTGTTGTCGGTGTGTGTGTGTGTGTGTGTGTGTGTGTGTTGTCGGTGTGTGTGTGTGTGTGTGTTGTCGGTGTGTGTGTGTGTGTGTTGTCAGTGTGTGTGTGTGTGTGTGTGTTGTCGGTGTGTGTGTGTGTGTGTTGTCGGTGTGTGTGTGTGTGTGTTGTCGGTGTGTGTGTGTTGTGGGTGTGTGTGTGTGTGTGTTTTCGGTGTGTGTGTGTGTGTTGCTGGTGTTTGTGTGTGTGTGTGTTGTCGATGTGTGTGTGTGTGTGTGTTGTCGGTGTGTGTGTGTGTGTGTGTGTGTGTGTGTGTGTGTGTGTGTGTGTGTTGTCGGTGTGTGTGTGTGTGTGTGTTGTCGGTGTGTGTGTGTGTGTTGTGTGTGTGTGTGTGTTGTCGGTGTGTGTGTGTGTGTGTTGTCGGTGTGTGTGTGTGTGTGTTGTCGGTGTGTGTGTGTGTGTGTTGTCGGTGTGTGTGTGTGTGTGTGTGTGTTGTCGGTGTGTGTGTGTTGTCGGTGTGTGTGTGTGTGTGTGTGTGTTGTCTGTGTGTGTGTGTGTGTTGTCGGTGTGTGTGTGTTTATGTGTTGTCGGTGTGTGTGTGTGTGTGTTGGCGGTGTGTGTGTGTGTGTTGTCGGTGTGTGTGTGTGTGTGTTGTCGGTGTGTGTGTGTGTTGTCGGTGTGTGTGTGTGTGTGTGTGTGTGTGTGTGTGTTGTCGGTGTGTGTGTGTGTTGTCGGTGTGTATGTGTGTGTGTGTTGTCGGTGTGTGTGTGTGTGTGTGTGTGTTGTCGGTGTGTGTGTGTGTGTTGTCAGTGTGTGTGTGTGTGTGTTGTCGGTGTGTGTGTGTGTGTTGTCGGTGTGTGTGTGTGTTGTGTGTGTGTGTGTTGTCGGTGTGTGTGTTGTCTGAGTGTGTGTGTGTGTGTGTGTGTTGTCGGTGTGTGTGTGTTGTCGGTGTGTGTGTGTGTGTGTGTTGTCGGTGTGTGTGTGTGTGTGTGTGTGTGTGTGTTGTCGGTGTGTGTGTGTGTGTGTTGTCGGTGTGTGTGTGTGTGTGTTGTCAGTGTGTGTGTGTGTGTGTGTTGTCGGTGTGTGTGTGTGTGTGTTGTCGGTGTGTGTGTGTGTGTGTTGTCGGTGTGTGTGTGTTGTGGGTGTGTGTGTGTGTGTGTTTTCGGTGTGTGTGTGTGTGTTGCTGGTGTTTGTGTGTGTGTGTGTTGTCGATGTGTGTGTGTGTGTGTGTTGTCGGTGTGTGTGTGTGTGTGTGTGTGTGTGTGTGTGTGTGTGTGTGTGTTGTCGGTGTGTGTGTGTGTGTGTGTTGTCGGTGTGTGTGTGTGTGTTGTGTGTGTGTGTGTGTTGTCGGTGTGTGTGTGTGTGTGTTGTCGGTGTGTGTGTGTGTGTGTTGTCGGTGTGTGTGTGTGTGTGTTGTCGGTGTGTGTGTGTGTGTGTTGTCGGTGTGTGTGTGTGTGTTGTCGGTGTGTGTGTGTGTGTGTTGTGTGTGTGTGTGTTGTTTGTGTGTGTGTGTGTTGTCGGTGTGTGTGTGTGTGTGTGTTGTCGGTGTGTGTGTGTGGTGTGTGTGTGTGTGTGTGTGTGTGTGTGTGTGTGTGTGTGTGTGTGTGTGTGTGTTGTCGGTGTGTGTGTGTGTGTGTGTTGTCGGTGTGTGTGTGTGTGTTGCCGGTGTGTGTGTGTGTGTTGTCGGTGTGTGTGTGTGTGTGTTGTCGGTGTGTGTGTGTGTGTGTGTGTGTTGTCGGTGTGTGTGTGTGTGTTGTCGGTGTGTGTGTGTGTGTTGTCGGTGTGTGTGTGTGTGTTGTCGGTGTGTGTGTGTGTGTGTTTATGTGTTGTCGGTGTGTGTGTGTGTGTGTTGTCGGTGTGTGTGTGTGTGTTGTCGGTGTGTGTGTGTGTTTATGTGTTGTCGGTGTGTGTGTGTGTGTGTTGTCGGTGTGTGTGTGTGTGTGTGTGTGTTGTCGTTGTGTGTGTGTGTGTTGTCGGTGTGTGTGTGTGTGTTGTCGGTGTGTGTGTGTGTGTGTGTTGTCGGTGTGTGTGTGTGTGTTGTCAGTGTGTGTGTGTGTTGTCGGTGTGTCTGTGTGTTGTCGGTGTGTGTGTGTGTGTGTGTGTTGTCGGTGTGTGTGTGTGTGTTGTCGGTGTGTGTGTGTGTTGTCGGTGTGTGTGTGTGTGTGTGTGTGTTGTCGGTGTGTGTGTGTGTGTGTTGTCAGTGTGTGTGTGTGTGTTGTCGGTGTGTGTGTGTTTATGTGTTGTCGGTGTGTGTGTGTGTGTGTGTGTGTCGGTGTGTGTGTGTGTGTGTGTTGTCGGTGTGTGTGTGTGTTGTCGGTGTGTGTGTGTGTGTTGTCGGTGTGTGTGTGTTGTCGGTGTGTGTGTGTGTGTGTGTTGTCGGTGTGTGTGTGTGTGTGTTTTCGGTGTGTGTGTGTGTGTTGTCAGTGTGTGTGTGTGTGTGTGTTGTCGGTGTGTGTGTGTGTGTGTGTTGTCGGTGTGTGTGTGTGTGTGTGTTGTCGGTGTGTGTGTGTGTGTGTTTTCGGTGTGTGTGTGTGTTGTCGGTGTGTGTGTGTCAGTGTTGTCGGTGTGTGTGTGTTGTCGGTGTGTGTGTGTGTGTGTTGTCGGTGTGTGTGTGTGTTGTCGGTGTGTGTGTGTTTGTTGTCGGTGTGTGTGTGTTTTCGGTGTGTGTGTGTGTGTTGTCGGTGTGTGTGTGTGTGTGTTGTCGGTGTGTGTGTGTGTGTGTTGTGTGTGTGTGTGTTGTCGGTGTGTGTGTGTGTGTGTTGTCGGTGTGTGTGTGTGTTGTCGGTGTGTGTGTGTGTGTGTGTGTGTGTGTGTTGTCGGTGTGTGTGTGTTTCAGTGTGTGTGTGTGTGTGTGTGTGTGTGTTGTCGGTGTGTGTGTGTGTGTTGTCGGTGTGTGTGTGTGTGTGTGTGTTGTCGGTGTGTGTGTGTGTGTGTGTGTGTGTTGTCGGTGTGTGTGTGTGTGTGTGTGTGTTGTCGGTGTGTGTGTGTGTGTGTTGTCGGTGTGTGTGTGTTGTCGGTGTGTGTGTGTGTGTGTGTTGTCGGTGTGTGTGTGTGTGTTGTCGGTGTGTGTGTGTGTGTGTGTGTTGTCGGTGTGTGTGTGTGTGTGTGTGTGTTGTCGGTGTGTGTGTGTGTGTGTGTGTGTTGTCGGTGTGTGTGTGTGTGTGTTGTCGGTGTGTGTGTGTTGTCGGTGTGTGTGTGTGTGTGTGTTGTCGGTGTGTGTGTGTTGTCGGTGTGTGTGTGTGTGTGTTGTCGGTGTGTGTGTGTGTGTGTGTGTGTTGTCGGTGTGTGTGTGTGTGTGGTCGGTGTGTGTGTGTGTGTGTGTTGTCGGTGTGTGTGTGTGTGTGTGTTGTCGGTGTGTGTGTGTGTTGTCGGTGTGTGTGTGTGTGTGTGTGTGTTGTCGGTGTGTGTGTGTGTGTTGTCGGTGTGTGTGTGTGTGTGTGTTGTCGGTGTGTGTGTGTGTGTTGTCAGTGTGTGTGTGTGTGTGTGTTGTCGGTGTGTGTGTGTGTGTGTTGTCAGTGTGTGTGTGTGTGTGTTGTCGGTGTGTGTGTGTTATGTGTTGTCGGTGTGTGTGTGTGTGTGTTGTCGGTGTGTGTGTGTGTGTTGTCGGTGTGTGTGTGTGTGTGTGTGTGTGTGTGTGTGTTGTCGGTGTGTGTGTGTGTTGTCGGTGTGTGTGTGTGTGTTGTCGGTGTGTGTGTGTGTGTGTTGTCGGTGTGTGTGTGTGTGTGTTGTCGGTGTGTGTGTGTGTGTGTTGTCGGTGTGTGTGTGTGTGTTGTCGGTGTGTGTGTGTGTGTTGTGGTGTGTGTGTGTTGTCGGTGTGTGTGTTGTCGGTGTGTGTGTGTGTGTGTTGTCGGTGTGTGTGTGTTGTCGGTGTGTGTGTGTGTGTGTGTTGTCGGTGTGTGTGTGTGTGTGTGTGTTGTCGGTGTGTGTGTGTGTGTGTGTTGTCGGTGTGTGTGTGTGTGTGTGTGTGTTGTCGTGTGTGTGTGTGTGTGTGTTGTCGGTGTGTGTGTGTGTGTTGTCGGTGTGTGTGTGTGTGTGTGTGTTGTCGGTGTGTGTGTGTTGTCGGTGTGTGTGTGTGTGTTGTTGGTGTGTGTGTGTGTGTTGTCGTGTGTGTGTGTGTGTGTGTTGTCGGTGTGTGTGTGTTTATGTGTTGTCGGTGTGTGTGTGTGTGTGTTGTCGGTGTGTGTGTGTGTGTTGTCGGTGTGTGTGTGTGTGTGTTGTCGGTGTGTGTGTGTGTTGTCGGTGTGTGTGTGTGTGTTGTCGGTGTGTGTGTGTGTTGTCGGTGTGTGTGTGTGTTGTCGTGTGTGTGTGTGTGTGTGTGTGTGTTGTCGGTGTGTGTGTGTGTTGTCGGTGTGTGTGTGTGTTGTCGGTGTGTGTGTGTGTGTGTTGTCGGTGTGTGTGTGTGTTGTCAGTGTGTGTGTGTGTGTGTGTGTGTGTGTGTGTGTGTGTTGTCGTTGTGTGTGTGTGTGTGTGTTGTCGGTGTGTGTGTGTGTGTGTTGTCAGTGTGTGTGTGTGTCGGTGTGTGTGTGTGTGTGTTGTCGGTGTGTGTGTGTGTGTGTTTGTGTTGTCGGTGTGTGTGTGTGTGTGTTGTCGGTGTGTGTGTGTGTGGTCGGTGTGTGTGTGTGTGTTGTCGGTGTGTGTGTGTGTGTTGTCGGTGTGTGTGTGTGTGTGTTGTCGGTGTGTGTGTGTTTATGTGTTGTCGGTGTGTGTGTGTGTTGTCGGTGTGTGTGTGTTGTCGGTGTGTGTGTGTGTGTGTGTTGTCGGTGTGTGTGTGTGTGTGTTGTCGGTGTGTGTGTGTGTGTGTGTTGTCAGTGTGTGTGTGTGTGTGTGTTGTCGGTGTGTGTGTGTGTGTGTGTGTGTTGTCGGTGTGTGTGTGTGTGTGTTTTCGGTGTGTGTGTGTGTGTTGTCGGTGTGTGTGTGTGTGTGTTGTCGGTGTGTGTGTGTGTTGTCGGTGTGTGTGTGTGTGTGTGTGTGTGTGTGTGTGTGTTGTCGGTGTGTGTGTGTGTGTGTTGTCGGTGTGTGTGTGTGTGTGTTGTCAGTGTGTGTGTGTGTGTGTGTGTTGTCGGTGTGTGTGTGTGTGTGTTGTCGGTGTGTGTGTGTGTGTGTGTGTTGTCGGTGTGTGTGTGTTGTCGGTGTGTGTGTGTGTGTGTTGTCGGTGTGTGTGTGTGTGTGTTGTCTGTGTGTGTGTGTGTGTTGTCGGTGTGTGTGTGTTTATGTGTTGTCGGTGTGTGTGTGTTGTGGGTGTGTGTGTGTGTGTGTTGTCTGTGTGTGTGTGTGTGTTGCTGGTGTTTGTGTGTGTGTGTGTGTGTTGTCGATGTGTGTGTGTGTGTGTTGTCGGTGTGTGTGTGTGTGTGTGTGTGTGTGTGTGTGTGTGTGTGTGTGTGTGTGTGTGTGTGTGTGTGTGTGTTGTCGGTGTGTGTGTGTGTGTGTGTTGTCGGTGTGTGTGTGTGTGTTGTGTGTGTGTGTGTGTTGTCGGTGTGTGTGTGTGTGTGTTGTCGGTGTGTGTGTGTGTGTGTTGTCGGTGTGTGTGTGTGTGTGTTGTCGGTGTGTGTGTGTGTGTGTGTTGTCGGTGTGTGTGTGTGTGTGTTGTCGGTGTGTGTGTGTGTGTGTTGTCGGTGTGTGTGTGTGTGTTGTGTGTGTGTGTTGTTTGTGTGTGTGTGTTGGCGGTGTGTGTGTGTGTGTCTGTTGTCGGTGTGTGTGTGTGTGTTGTCGGTGTGTGTGTGTGTGTGTTGTCGGTGTGTGTGTGTGTGTGTGTTGTCGGTGTGTGTGTGTGTGTGTGTGTGTGTTGTCGGTGTGTGTGTGTGTGTGTGTGTGTTGTCGGTGTGTGTGTGTGTGTGTTGTCGGTGTGTGTGTGTTGTCGGTGTGTGTGTGTGTGTGTGTTGTCGGTGTGTGTGTGTGTGTTGTCGGTGTGTGTGTGTGTGTGTGTGTGTCGGTGTGTGTGTGTGTGTGTGTGTGTTGTCGGTGTGTGTGTGTGTGTGTGTGTGTTGTCGGTGTGTGTGTGTGTGTGTTGTCGGTGTGTGTGTGTTGTCGGTGTGTGTGTGTGTGTGTGTTGTCGGTGTGTGTGTGTTGTCGGTGTGTGTGTGTGTGTGTTGTCGGTGTGTGTGTGTGTGTGTGTGTGTTGTCGGTGTGTGTGTGTGTGATGGTCGGTGTGTGTGTGTGTGTGTGTTGTCGGTGTGTGTGTGTGTGTTGTTGTCGGTGTGTGTGTGTGTTGTCGGTGTGTGTGTGTGTGTGTGTGTGTTGTCGGTGTGTGTGTGTGTGTTGTCGGTGTGTGTGTGTGTGTGTGTTGTCGGTGTGTGTGTGTGTGTTGTCGGTGTGTGTGTGTGTGTGTGTTGTCGGTGTGTGTGTGTCTGTGTTGTCAGTGTGTGTGTGTGTGTGTTGTCGGTGTGTGTGTGTTTGTGTGTTGTCGGTGTGTGTGTGTGTGTGTTGTCGGTGTGTGTGTGTGTGTTGTCGGTGTGTGTGTGTGTGTGTGTGTGTGTTTGTGTTGTCGGTGTGTGTGTGTGTTGTCGGTGTGTGTGTGTGTGTTGTCGGTGTGTGTGTGTGTGTGTTGTCGGTGTGTGTGTGTGTGTGTTGTCAGTGTGTGTGTGTGTGTGTTGTCGGTGTGTGTGTGTGTGTTGTCGGTGTGTGTGTGTGTGTTGTGTGTGTGTGTGTTGTCGGTGTGTGTGTTGTCCGGTGTGTGTGTGTGTGTGTTGTCGGTGTGTGTGTGTTGTCGGTGTGTGTGTGTGTGTGTGTTGTCGGTGTGTGTGTGTGTGTGTGTTGTCGGTGTGTGTGTGTGTGTGTGTTGTCGTGTGTGTGTGTGTGTGTGTGTGTGTTGTCGTGTGTGTGTGTGTGTGTGTTGTCGGTGTGTGTGTGTGTGTTGTCGGTGTGTGTGTGTGTGTGTGTGTTGTCGGTGTGTGTGTGTTGTCGGTGTGTGTGTGTGTGTTGTTGGTGTGTGTGTGTGTGTTGTCAGTGTGTGTGTGTGTGTGTGTTGTCGGTGTGTGTGTGTTGTGTGTTGTCGGTGTGTGTGTGTGTGTGTTGTCGGTGTGTGTGTGTGTGTTGTCGTGTGTGTGTGTGTGTTGTCGGTGTGTGTGTGTGTTGTCGGTGTGTGTGTGTGTGTTGTCGGTGTGTGTGTGTGTTGTCGGTGTGTGTGTGTGTTGTCGGTGTGTGTGTGTGTGTGTGTGTGTGTTGTCGGTGTGTGTGTGTGTTGTCGGTGTGTGTGTGTGTTGTCGGTGTGTGTGTGTGTGTGTTGTCGGTGTGTGTGTGTGTTGTCAGTGTGTGTGTGTGTGTGTGTGTGTGTGTGTGTGTGTTGTCGTTGTGTGTGTGTGTGTGTGTTGTCGGTGTGTGTGTGTGTGTGTTGTCAGTGTGTGTGTTGTCGGTGTGTGTGTGTGTGTGTTGTCGGTGTGTGTGTGTGTGTGTTTGTGTTGTCGGTGTGTGTGTGTGTGTGTGTTGTCGGTGTGTGTGTGTGTGTGTCGGTGTGTGTGTGTGTGTTGTCGGTGTGTGTGTGTGTGTTGTCGGTGTGTGTGTGTGTGTGTTGTCGGTGTGTGTGTGTTTATGTGTTGTCGGTGTGTGTGTGTGTTGTCGGTGTGTGTGTGTTGTCGGTGTGTGTGTGTGTGTGTGTTGTCGGTGTGTGTGTGTGTGTGTTGTCGGTGTGTGTGTGTGTGTGTGTTGTCAGTGTGTGTGTGTGTGTGTGTTGTCGGTGTGTGTGTGTGTGTGTGTGTGTTGTCGGTGTTTGTGTGTGTGTGTTTTCGGTGTGTGTGTGTGTGTTGTCGGTGTGTGTGTGTGTGTGTTGTCGGTGTGTGTGTGTGTTGTCGGTGTGTGTGTGTGTGTGTGTGTGTGTGTGTGTGTGTTGTCGGTGTGTGTGTGTGTGTGTTGTCGGTGTGTGTGTGTGTGTGTTGTCAGTGTGTGTGTGTGTGTGTGTGTTGTCGGTGTGTGTGTGTGTGTGTTGTTGGTGTGTGTGTGTGTGTGTGTGTTGTCGGTGTGTGTGTGTTGTCGGTGTGTGTGTGTGTGTGTTGTCGGTGTGTGTGTGTGTGTGTTGTCTGTGTGTGTGTGTGTGTTGTCGGTGTGTGTGTGTTTATGTGTTGTCGGTGTGTGTGTGTTGTGGGTGTGTGTGTGTGTGTGTTGTCTGTGTGTGTGTGTGTGTTGCTGGTGTTTGTGTGTGTGTGTGTGTTGTCGATGTGTGTGTGTGTGTGTTGTCGGTGTGTGTGTGTGTGTGTGTGTGTGTGTGTGTGTGTGTGTGTGTGTGTGTGTGTGTGTGTGTGTGTTGTCGGTGTGTGTGTGTGTGTGTGTTGTCGGTGTGTGTGTGTGTGTTGTGTGTGTGTGTGTGTTGTCGGTGTGTGTGTGTGTGTGTTGTCGGTGTGTGTGTGTGTGTGTTGTCGGTGTGTGTGTGTGTGTGTTGTCGGTGTGTGTGTGTGTGTGTGTTGTCGGTGTGTGTGTGTGTGTGTTGTCGGTGTGTGTGTGTGTGTGTTGTCGGTGTGTGTGTGTGTGTGTTGTGTGTGTGTGTTGTTTGTGTGTGTGTGTTGGCGGTGTGTGTGTGTGTGTCTGTTGTCGGTGTGTGTGTGTGTGTTGTCGGTGTGTGTGTGTGTGTGTTGTCGGTGTGGGTGTGTGTGTTGTCGGTGTGTGTGTGTGTGTGTTGTCGGTGTGTGTGTGTGTGTGTTGTGTGTGTGTGTGTTGTCGGTGTGTGTGTGTGTGTGTTGTCGGTGTGTGTGTTTGTTGTCGGTGTGTGTGTGTGTGTGTGTGTGTGTGTGTGAGTTGTCGGTGTGTGTGTGTGTGTGTTGTCCGTGTGTGTGTGTGTGTGTTGTCAGTGTGTGTGTGTGTGTGTGTTGTCGGTGTGTGTGTGTGTGTGTTGTCGGTGTGTGTGTGTGTGTGTGTGTGTTGTCGGTGTGTGTGTGTTGTCGGTGTGTGTGTGTGTGTGTGTGTTGTCTGTGTGTGTGTGTGTGTTGTCGGTGTGTGTGTGTTTATGTGTTGTCGGTGTGTGTGTGTGTGTGTTGGCGGTGTGTGTGTGTGTGTTGTCGGTGTGTGTGTGTGTGTGTTGTCGGTGTGTGTGTGTGTTGTCGGGTGTGTGTGTGTGTGTGTGTGTGTGTGTGTGTTGTCGGTGTGTGTGTGTGTTGTCGGTGTGTATGTGTGTGTGTGTTGTCGGTGTGTGTGTGTGTGTGTGTTGTCGGTGTGTGTGTGTGTGTTGTCAGTGTGTGTGTGTGTGTGTTGTCGGTGTGTGTGTGTGTGTGTGTGTTGTCGGTGTGTGTGTGTGTTGTGTGTGTGTGTGTTGTCGGTGTGTGTGTTGTCTGAGTGTGTGTGTGTGTGTGTGTGTTGTCGGTGTGTGTGTGTTGTCGGTGTGTGTGTGTGTGTGTGTGTGTGTTGTCGTGTGTGTGTGTGTGTGTGTGTGTGTGTGTTGTCGGTGTGTGTGTGTGTGTGTTGTCGGTGTGTGTGTGTGTGTGTTGTCAGTGTGTGTGTGTGTGTGTGTTGTCGGTGTGTGTGTGTGTGTGTTGTCGGTGTGTGTGTGTGTGTGTTGTCGGTGTGTGTGTGTTGTGGGTGTGTGTGTGTGTGTGTTTTCGGTGTGTGTGTGTGTGTTACTGGTGTTTGTGTGTGTGTGTGTTTTCGATGTGTGTGTGTGTGTTGTCGGTGTGTGTGTGTGTGTGTGTGTGTGTGTGTGTGTGTGTGTTGTCGGTGTGTGTGTGTGTGTGTGTTGTCGGTGTGTGTGTGTGTGTTGTGTGTGTGTGTGTGTGTTGTCGGTGTGTGTGTGTGTGTGTTGTCGGTGTGTGTGTGTGTGTGTTGTCGGTGTGTGTGTGTGTGTGTTGTCGGTGTGTGTGTGTGTGTGTTGTCGGTGTGTGTGTGTGTGTTGTCGGTGTGTGTGTGTGTGTGTTGTGTGTGTGTGTGTTGTTTGTGTGTGTGTGTGTTGTCGGTGTGTGTGTGTGTGTGTGTTGTCGGTGTGTGTGTGTGTGTGTGTGTGTGTGTGTGTGTGT
>NW_027675490.1:257500-260000 GCF_965601325.2 Salmo salar
TGTGTGTGTGTGTTGTCAGTGTGTGTGTGTGTGTGTGTGTGTGTGTGTGTGTGTGTGTGTGTGTGTGTGTGTGTTGTCGTTGTGTGTGTGTGTGTGTGTTGTCGGTGTGTGTGTGTGTGTGTTGTCGGTGTGTGTGTTGTCGGTGTGTGTGTGTGTGTGTTGTCGGTGTGTGTGTGTGTGTGTTTGTGTTGTCGGTGTGTGTGTGTGTGTGTGTTGTCGGTGTGTGTGTGTGTGGTCGGTGTGTGTGTGTGTGTTGTCGGTGTGTGTGTGTGTGTTGTCGGTGTGTGTGTGTGTGTGTTGTCGGTGTGTGTGTGTTTATGTGTTGTCGGTGTGTGTGTGTGTTGTCGGTGTGTGTGTGTGTGTGTTGTCGGTGTGTGTGTGTGTTGTCTGTGTTTGTGTGTGTGTTGTCGGTGTGTGTGTGTGTGTTGTCGGTGTGTGTGTGTGTGTTGTCGGTGTGTGTGTGTGTTGTCGGTGTGTGTGTGTGTGTGTGTGTGTGTGTTGTCGGTGTGTGTGTGTTGTCGGTGTGTGTGTGTGTTGTCGGTGTGTGTGTGTGTGTGTGTGTGTGTGTTGTCGGTGTGTGTGTGTGTGTGTGTGTGTGTGTTGTCGGTGTGTGTGTGTGTGTGTGTGTGTGTGTTGTCGGTGTATGTGTGTGTGTGTTGTCGGTGTGTGTGTGTTGTCGGTGTGTGTGTGTGTGTGTGTTGTCGGTGTGTGTGTGTTGTCGGTGTGTGTGTGTGTGTGTTGTCGGTGTGTGTGTGTGTGTGTGTGTGTTGTCGGTGTGTGTGTGTGTGAATGGTCGGTGTGTGTGTGTGTGTGTGTTGTTGGTGTGTGTGTGTGTGTGTGTTATCGGTGTGTGTGTGTGTGTCGGTGTGTGTGTGTGTGTGTTGTCGGTGTGTGTGTGTGTGTTGTCGGTGTGTGTGTGTCTGTGTTGTCAGTGTGTGTGTGTGTGTGTTGTCGGTGTGTGTGTGTTTATGTGTTGTCGGTGTGTGTGTGTGTGTTGTCGGTGTGTGTGTGTGTGTTGTCGGTGTGTGTGTGTGTGTGTGTGTGTGTTTGTGTTGTCGTTGTGTGTGTGTGTTGTCGGTGTGTGTGTGTGTGTTGTCGGTGTGTGTGTGTGTGTGTTGTCGGTGTGTGTGTGTGTTGTCAGTGTGTGTGTGTGTGTGTTGTCGGTGTGTGTGTGTGTGTTGTCGGTGTGTGTGTGTGTGTTGTGTGTGTGTGTGTTGTCGGTGTGTGTGTTGTCCGAGTGTGTGTGTGTGTGTGTGTTGTCAGTGTGTGTGTGTTGTCGGTGTGTGTGTGTGTGTGTGTTGTCGGTGTGTGTGTGTGTGTGTGTGTTGTCGGTGTGTGTGTGTGTGTTGTCGGTGTGTGTGTGTGTGTGTGTTGTCAGTGTGTGTGTGTGTGTGTGTTGTCGGTGTGTGTGTGTGTTGTCGGTGTGTGTGTGTGTGTGTGTGTGTTGTCGGTGTGTGTGTGTTGTCGGTGTGTGTGTGTGTGTTGTTGGTGTGTGTGTGTGTGTTGTCAGTGTGTGTGTGTGTGTGTGTGTTGTCGGTGTGTGTGTGTTTATGTGTTGTCGGTGTGTGTGTGTGTGTGTTGTCGGTGTGTGTGTGTGTGTTGTCGGTGTGTGTGTGTGTGTGTTGTCGGTGTGTGTGTGTGTGTTGTCGGTGTGTGTGTGTGTTGTCGGTGTGTGTGTGTGTTGTCGGTGTGTGTGTGTGTGTGTGTGTGTGTGTGTGTTGTCGGTGTGTGTGTGTGTTGTCGGTGTGTGTGTGTGTTGTCGGTGTGTATGTGTGTGTGTTGTCGGTGTGTGTGTGTGTTGTCAGTGTGTGTGTGTGTGTGTGTGTGTGTGTGTGTGTGTGTGTGTGTGTGTGTGTGTGTTGTCGTTGTGTGTGTGTGTGTGTGTTGTCGGTGTGTGTGTGTGTGTGTTGTCGGTGTGTGTGTTGTCGGTGTGTGTGTGTGTGTGTTGTCGGTGTGTGTGTGTGTGTGTTTGTGTTGTCGGTGTGTGTGTGTGTGTGTGTTGTCGGTGTGTGTGTGTGTGGTCGGTGTGTGTGTGTGTGTTGTCGGTGTGTGTGTGTGTGTTGTCGGTGTGTGTGTGTGTGTGTTGTCGGTGTGTGTGTGTTTATGTGTTGTCGGTGTGTGTGTGTGTTGTCGGTGTGTGTGTGTGTGTGTTGTCGGTGTGTGTGTGTGTTGTCTGTGTTTGTGTGTGTGTTGTCGGTGTGTGTGTGTGTGTTGTCGGTGTGTGTGTGTGTGTTGTCGGTGTGTGTGTGTGTTGTCGGTGTGTGTGTGTGTGTGTGTGTGTGTTGTCGGTGTGTGTGTGTTATCGGTGTGTGTGTGTGTGTGTTGTCGGTGTGTGTGTGTGTGTGTTGTCGGTGTGTGTGTGTGTGTGTTGTCGGTGTGTGTGTGTGTGTGTGTGTGTTGTCGGTGTGTGTGTGTGTGTGTGTTGTCGGTGTGTGTGTGTTGTCGGTGTGTGTGTGTGTGTGTTGTCGGTGTGTGTGTGTTGTCGGTGTGTGTGTGTGTG
>NW_027675490.1:265000-285000 GCF_965601325.2 Salmo salar
GTGTGTGTGTGTTGTCGGTGTGTGTGTGTGTGTGTGTTGTCGGTGTGTGTGTGTTGTCGGTGTGTGTGTGTGTGTGTTGTCGGTGTGTGTGTGTTGTCGGTGTGTGTGTGTGTGTTGTCGGTGTGTGTGTGTGTGTGTTGTCGGTGTGTGTGTGTGTGTGTGTTGTCGGTGTGTGTGTGTGTTGTGTGTGTGTGTGTTGTCGGTGTGTGTGTTGTCTGAGTGTGTGTGTGTGTGTGTGTGTTGTCGGTGTGTGTGTGTTGTCGGTGTGTGTGTGTGTGTGTGTTGTCGGTGTGTGTGTGTGTGTGTGTGTGTGTGTGTGTTGTCGGTGTGTGTGTGTGTGTGTTGTCGGTGTGTGTGTGTGTTGTCAGTGTGTGTGTGTGTGTGTGTTGTCGGTGTGTGTGTGTGTGTGTTGTCGGTGTGTGTGTGTGTGTGTTGTCGGTGTGTGTGTGTTGTGGGTGTGTGTGTGTGTGTGTTTTCAGTGTGTGTGTGTGTGTTGCTGGTGTTTGTGTGTGTGTGTGTTGTCGATGTGTGTGTGTGTGTGTGTTGTCGGTGTGTGTGTGTGTGTGTGTGTGTGTGTTGTCGGTGTGTGTGTGTGTGTGTGTTGTCTGTGTGTGTGTGTTGTGTGTGTGTGTGTGTTGTCGGTGTGTGTGTGTGTGTGTTGTCGGTGTGTGTGTGTGTTGTCGGTGTGTGTGTGTGTGTGTTGTCGGTGTGTGTGTGTGTGTGTGTTGTCGGTGTGTGTGTGTGTGTTGTCGGTGTGTGTGTGTGTGTGTTGTGTGTGTGTGTGTTGTTTGTGTGTGTGTGTGTTGTCGGTGTGTGTGTGTGTGTTGTCGGTGTGTGTGTGTGTGTTGTCGGTGTGTGTGTGTGTGTTGTCGGTGTGTGTGTGTGTGTGTTTATGTGTTGTCGGTGTGTGTGTGTGTGTGTTGTCGGTGTGTGTGTGTGTGTTGTCGGTGTGTGTGTGTGTTTATGTGTTGTCGGTGTGTGTGTGTGTGTTGTCGGTGTGTGTGTGTGTGTGTTTATGTGTTGTCGGTGTGTGTGTGTGTGTGTTGTCGGTGTGTGTGTGTGTGTTGTCGGTGTGTGTGTGTGTGTGTGTTGTCGGTGTGTGTGTGTGTGTTGTCAGTGTGTGTGTTTGTTGTCGGTGTGTGTGTGTGTTGTCGGTGTGTGTGTGTGTGTGTGTGTGTTGTCGGTGTGTGTGTGTGTGTTGTCGGTGTGTGTGTGTGTTGTCGGTGTGTGTGTGTGTGTGTGTGTGTTGTCGGTGTGTGTGTGTGTGTGTTGTCAGTGTGTGTGTGTGTGTTGTCGGTGTGTGTGTGTTTATGTGTTGTCGGTGTGTGTGTGTGTGTGTTGTCGGTGTGTGTGTGTTGTCGGTGTGTGTGTGTGTGTGTTGTCGGTGTGTGTGTGTGTGTGTTGTCGGTGTGTGTGTGTGTGTGTGTTGTCGGTGTGTGTGTGTGTTGTCGGTGTGTGTGTGTGTGTTGTCGGTGTGTGTGTGTTGTCGGTGTGTGTGTGTGTGTGTGTTGTCGGTGTGTGTGTGTGTGTGTTTTCGGTGTGTGTGTGTGTGTTGTCAGTGTGTGTGTGTGTGTGTGTTGTCGGTGTGTGTGTGTGTGTGTGTGTTGTCGGTGTGTGTGTGTGTGTGTTTTCGGTGTGTGTGTGTGTTGTCGGTGTGTGTGTGTCAGTGTTGTCGGTGTGTGTGTGTTGTCGGTGTGTGTGTGTGTGTGTTGTCGGTGTGTGTGTGTGTGTGTGTTGTCGGTGTGTGTGTGTGTGTCTGTTGTCGGTGTGTGTGTGTTTGTTGTCGGTGTGTGTGTGTGTGTGTTTTCGGTGTGTGTGTGTGTGTTGTCGGTGTGTGTGTGTGTGTTGTCGGTGTGTGTGTGTGTGTGTGTGTTGTCGGTGTGTGTGTGTGTGTGTGTGTGTGTTGTCGATGTGTGTGTGTGTGTGTGTTGTCGGTGTGTGTGTGTGTTGTCGGTGTGTGTGTGTTGTCGGTGTGTGTGTGTGTGTGTGTTGTCGGTGTGTGTGTGTTGTCGGTGTGTGTGTGTGTGTGTTGTCGGTGTGTGTGTGTGTGTGTGTGTGTTGTCGGTGTGTGTGTGTGTGAATGGTCGGTGTGTGTGTGTGTGTGTGTTGTTGGTGTGTGTGTGTGTGTGTTATCGGTGTGTGTGTGTGTTGTCGGTGTGTGTGTGTGTGTGTGTGTTGTCGGTGTGTGTGTGTGTGTGTGTGTGTGTGTGTGTGTGTGTGTGTTGTCGGTGTGTGTGTGTGTTGTCGGTGTGTATTTGTGTGTGTGTGTGTTGTCGGTGTGTGTGTGTGTGTTGTCAGTGTGTGTGTGTGTGTGTTGTCGGTGTGTGTGTGTGTGTGTGTGTTGTCGGTGTGTGTGTGTGTGTGTTGTCAGTGTGTGTGTGTGTGTTGTCGGTGTGTGTGTGTTTATGTGTTGTCGGTGTGTGTGTGTGTGTGTTGTCGGTGTGTGTGTGTTGTCGGTGTGTGTGTGTGTGTGTTGTCGGTGTGTGTGTGTGTGTGTTGTCGGTGTGTGTGTGTGTGTGTGTTGTCGGTGTGTGTGTGTGTTGTCGGTGTGTGTGTGTGTGTTGTCGGTGTGTGTGTGTTGTCGGTGTGTGTGTGTGTGTGTGTTGTCGGTGTGTGTGTGTGTGTGTTTTCGGTGTGTGTGTGTGTGTTGTCAGTGTGTGTGTGTGTGTGTGTTGTCGGTGTGTGTGTGTGTGTGTGTTGTCGGTGTGTGTGTGTGTGTGTGTTGTCGGTGTGTGTGTGTGTGTGTTTTCGGTGTGTGTGTGTGTTGTCGGTGTGTGTGTGTCAGTGTTGTCGGTGTGTGTGTGTTGTCGGTGTGTGTGTGTGTGTGTTGTCGGTGTGTGTGTGTGTGTGTGTTGTCGGTGTGTGTGTGTGTGTCTGTTGTCGGTGTGTGTGTGTTTGTTGTCGGTGTGTGTGTGTGTGTGTTTTCGGTGTGTGTGTGTGTGTTGTCGGTGTGTGTGTGTGTGTTGTCGGTGTGTGTGTGTGTGTGTGTGTTGTCGGTGTGTGTGTGTGTGTGTGTGTGTGTGTGTGTGTGTGTGTTGTCGATGTGTGTGTGTGTGTGTGTTGTCGGTGTGTGTGTGTGTTGTCGGTGTGTGTGTGTTGTCGGTGTGTGTGTGTGTGTGTGTTGTCGGTGTGTGTGTGTTGTCGGTGTGTGTGTGTGTGTGTTGTCGGTGTGTGTGTGTGTGTGTGTGTGTTGTCGGTGTGTGTGTGTGAATGGTCGGTGTGTGTGTGTGTGTGTGTTGTTGGTGTGTGTGTGTGTGTGTTATCGGTGTGTGTGTGTGTTGTCGGTGTGTGTGTGTGTGTGTGTGTTGTCGGTGTGTGTGTGTGTGTGTGTGTGTGTGTGTGTGTGTGTGTGTGTTGTCGGTGTGTGTGTGTGTTGTCGGTGTGTATTTGTGTGTGTGTGTGTTGTCGGTGTGTGTGTGTGTGTTGTCAGTGTGTGTGTGTGTGTGTTGTCGGTGTGTGTGTGTGTGTGTGTTGTCGGTGTGTGTGTGTGTTGTGTGTGTGTGTGTTGTCGGTGTGTGTGTTGTCTGAGTGTGTGTGTGTGTGTGTGTGTTGTCGGTGTGTGTGTGTTGTCGGTGTGTGTGTGTGTGTGTGTTGTCGGTGTGTGTGTGTGTGTGTGTGTGTGTGTGTTGTCGGTGTGTGTGTGTTGTCGGTGTGTGTGTGTGTTGTCAGTGTGTGTGTGTGTGTGTGTTGTCGGTGTGTGTGTGTGTGTGTTGTCGGTGTGTGTGTGTGTGTGTTGTCGGTGTGTGTGTGTTGTGGGTGTGTGTGTGTGTGTGTTTTCGGTGTGTGTGTGTGTGTTGCTGGTGTTTGTGTGTGTGTGTGTTGTCGATGTGTGTGTGTGTGTGTGTTGTCGGTGTGTGTGTGTGTGTGTGTTGTCGGTGTGTGTGTGTGTGTGTTGTCAGTGTGTGTGTGTGTGTTGTCGGTGTGTGTGTGTTTATGTGTTGTCGGTGTGTGTGTGTGTGTGTTGTCGGTGTGTGTGTGTGTGTGTGTTGTCGGTGTGTGTGTGTGTTGTCGGTGTGTGTGTGTGTGTTGTCGGTGTGTGTGTGTTGTCGGTGTGTGTGTGTGTGTGTGTTGTCGGTGTGTGTGTGTGTTTTCGGTGTGTGTGTGTGTGTTGTCAGTGTGTGTGTGTGTGTGTGTTGTCGGTGTGTGTGTGTGTGTGTGTTGTCGGTGTGTGTGTGTGTGTGTGTTGTCGGTGTGTGTGTGTGTGTGTGTTTTCGGTGTGTGTGTGTGTTGTCGGTGTGTGTGTGTCAGTGTTGTCGGTGTGTGTGTGTTGTCGGTGTGTGTGTGTGTGTGTTGTCGGTGTGTGTGTGTGTGTGTTGTCGGTGTGTGTGTGTGTGTCTGTTGTCGGTGTGTGTGTGTTTGTTGTCGGTGTGTGTGTGTGTGTGTTTTCGGTGTGTGTGTGTGTGTTGTCGGTGTGTGTGTGTGTGTGTTGTCGGTGTGTGTGTGTGTGTGTTGTGTGTGTGTGTGTTGTCGGTGTGTGTGTGTGTTGTCGGTGTGTGTGTGTGTTGTCGGTGTGTTTGTGTGTGTTTGTGTGTGTTGTCGGTGTGTGTGTGTTATCAGTGTGTGTGTGTGTGTGTGTGTGTGTGTGTTGTCGGTGTGTGTGTGTGTGTTGTCGGTGTGTGTGTGTGTGTGTGTGTTGTCGGTGTGTGTGTGTGTGTGTGTGTGTGTGTTGTCGGTGTGTGTGTGTGTGTGTGTGTGTGTGTTGTCGGTGTGTGTGTGTGTGTGTTGTCGGTGTGTGTGTGTTGTCGGTGTGTGTGTGTGTGTGTGTTGTCGGTGTGTGTGTGTTGTCGGTGTGTGTGTGTGTGTGTTGTCGGTGTGTGTGTGTGTGTGTGTGTGTTGTCGGTGTGTGTGTGTGTGAATGGTCGGTGTGTGTGTGTGTGTTGTTGGTGTGTGTGTGTGTGTGTTATCGGTGTGTGTGTGTGTTGTCGGTGTGTGTGTGTGTGTGTGTGTGTTGTCGGTGTGTGTGTGTGTGTTGTCGGTGTGTGTGTGTGTGTGTTGTCGGTGTGTGTGTGTGTGGTCGGTGTGTGTGTGTGTGTTGTCGGTTTGTGTGTGTGTGTTGTCGGTGTGTGTGTGTGTGTGTGTTGTTGGTGTGTGTGTGTCTGTGTTGTCAGTGTGTGTGTGTGTGTGTTGTCGGTGTGTGTGTGTTTATGTGTTGTCGGTGTGTGTGTGTGTGTTGTCGGTGTGTGTGTGTGTGTTGTCGGTGTGTGTGTGTGTGTGTGTGTGTGTTTGTGTTGTCGTTGTGTGTGTGTGTTGTCGGTGTGTGTGTGTGTGTTGTCGGTGTGTGTGTGTGTGTGTTGTCGGTGTGTGTGTGTGTGTGTTGTCAGTGTGTGTGTGTGTGTGTTGTCGGTGTGTGTGTGTGTGTTGTCGGTGTGTGTGTGTGTGTTGTGTGTGTGTGTGTTGTCGGTGTGTGTGTTGTCCGAGTGTGTGTGTGTGTGTGTGTTGTCAGTGTGTGTGTGTTGTCGGTGTGTGTGTGTGTGTGTGTTGTCGGTGTGTGTGTGTGTGTGTGTGTTGTCGGTGTGTGTGTGTGTGTGTTGTCGGTGTGTGTGTGTGTGTGTGTGTGTTGTCAGTGTGTGTGTGTGTGTGTGTTGTCGGTGTGTGTGTGTGTGTTGTCGGTGTGTGTGTGTGTGTGTGTGTTGTCGGTGTGTGTGTGTTTATGTGTTGTCGGTGTGTGTGTGTGTGTGTTGTCGGTGTGTGTGTGTGTGTTGTCGGTGTGTGTGTGTGTGTGTTGTCGGTGTGTGTGTGTGTGTTGTCGGTGTGTGTGTGTGTTGTCGGTGTGTGTGTGTGTTGTCGGTGTGTGTGTGTGTGTGTGTGTGTGTGTGTGTTGTCGGTGTGTGTGTGTGTTGTCGGTGTGTGTGTGTGTTGTCGGTGTGTATGTGTGTGTGTTGTCGGTGTGTGTGTGTGTTGTCAGTGTGTGTGTGTGTGTGTGTGTGTGTGTGTGTGTGTGTGTGTGTGTGTGTTGTCGTTGTGTTTGTGTGTGTGTGTTGTCGGTGTGTGTGTGTGTTGTCGGTGTGTGTGTGTGTGTGTTGTCGGTGTGTGTGTGTGTTGTCTGTGTTTGTGTGTGTGTTGTCGGTGTGTGTGTGTGTGTTGTCGGTGTGTGTGTGTGTGTTGTCGGTGTGTGTGTGTGTTGTCGGTGTGTGTGTGTGTGTGTGTGTGTGTTGTCGGTGTGTGTGTGTTATCGGTGTGTGTGTGTGTGTGTTGTCGGTGTGTGTGTGTGTGTGTTGTCGGTGTGTGTGTGTGTGTGTTGTCGGTGTGTGTGTGTGTGTGTGTGTGTTGTCGGTGTGTGTGTGTGTGTGTGTTGTCGGTGTGTGTGTGTTGTCGGTGTGTGTGTGTGTGTGTTGTCGGTGTGTGTGTGTTGTCGGTGTGTGTGTGTGTGTTGTCGGTGTGTGTGTGTGTGTGTTGTCGGTGTGTGTGTGTGTGTGTGTTGTCGGTGTGTGTGTTGTGTGTGTGTGTGTTGTCGGTGTGTGTGTTGTCTGAGTGTGTGTGTGTGTGTGTGTGTTGTCGGTGTGTGTGTGTGTGTGTTGTCAGTGTGTGTGTGTG
Organism: Salmo salar; assembly: GCF_965601325.2. NCBI lineage: Eukaryota > Metazoa > Chordata > Actinopteri > Salmoniformes > Salmonidae > Salmo > Salmo salar. The sequence goes on from NW_027675490.1 coordinate 271,535, forward strand.
TGTGTGTTGTCGGTGTGTGTGTGTGTGTGTTGTCGGTGTGTGTGTGTGTGTTGTCGGTGTGTGTGTGTGTGTTGTGTGTGTGTGTGTTGTCGGTGTGTGTGTTGTCCGAGTGTGTGTGTGTGTGTGTGTTGTCAGTGTGTGTGTGTTGTCGGTGTGTGTGTGTGTGTGTGTTGTCGGTGTGTGTGTGTGTGTGTGTGTTGTCGGTGTGTGTGTGTGTGTTGTCGGTGTGTGTGTGTGTGTGTGTGTGTTGTCAGTGTGTGTGTGTGTGTGTGTTGTCGGTGTGTGTGTGTGTGTTGTCGGTGTGTGTGTGTGTGTGTGTGTGTTGTCGGTGTGTGTGTGTTGTCGGTGTGTGTGTGTGTGTTGTTGGTGTGTGTGTGTGTGTTGTCAGTGTGTGTGTGTGTGTGTGTGTTGTCGGTGTGTGTGTGTTTATGTGTTGTCGGTGTGTGTGTGTGTGTGTTGTCGGTGTGTGTGTGTGTGTTGTCGGTGTGTGTGTGTGTGTGTTGTCGGTGTGTGTGTGTGTGTTGTCGGTGTGTGTGTGTGTTGTCGGTGTGTGTGTGTGTTGTCGGTGTGTGTGTGTGTGTGTGTGTGTGTGTGTGTTGTCGGTGTGTGTGTGTGTTGTCGGTGTGTGTGTGTGTTGTCGGTGTGTATGTGTGTGTGTTGTCGGTGTGTGTGTTGTCAGTGTGTGTGTGTGTGTGTGTGTGTGTGTGTGTGTGTGTGTGTGTGTGTGTGTGTGTGTGTTGTCGTTGTGTGTGTGTGTGTGTGTTGTCGGTGTGTGTGTGTGTGTGTTGTCGGTGTGTGTGTTGTCGGTGTGTGTGTGTGTGTGTTGTCGGTGTGTGTGTGTGTGTGTTTGTGTTGTCGGTGTGTGTGTGTGTGTGTGTTGTCGGTGTGTGTGTGTGTGGTCGGTGTGTGTGTGTGTGTTGTCGGTGTGTGTGTGTGTGTTGTCGGTGTGTGTGTGTGTGTGTTGTCGGTGTGTGTGTGTTTATGTGTTGTCGGTGTGTGTGTGTGTTGTCGGTGTGTGTGTGTGTGTGTTGTCGGTGTGTGTGTGTGTTGTCTGTGTTTGTGTGTGTGTTGTCGGTGTGTGTGTGTGTGTTGTCGGTGTGTGTGTGTGTGTTGTCGGTGTGTGTGTGTGTTGTCGGTGTGTGTGTGTGTGTGTGTGTGTGTGTGTTGTCGGTGTGTGTGTGTTATCGGTGTGTGTGTGTGTGTGTTGTCGGTGTGTGTGTGTGTGTGTTGTCGGTGTGTGTGTGTGTGTGTTGTCGGTGTGTGTGTGTGTGTGTGTGTGTTGTCGGTGTGTGTGTGTGTGTGTGTTGTCGGTGTGTGTGTGTTGTCGGTGTGTGTGTGTGTGTGTTGTCGGTGTGTGTGTGTTGTCGGTGTGTGTGTGTGTGTTGTCGGTGTGTGTGTGTGTGTGTTGTCGGTGTGTGTGTGTGTGTGTGTTGTCGGTGTGTGTGTGTGTTGTGTGTGTGTGTGTTGTCGGTGTGTGTGTTGTCTGAGTGTGTGTGTGTGTGTGTGTGTTGTCGGTGTGTGTGTGTTGTCGGTGTGTGTGTGTGTGTGTGTTGTCGGTGTGTGTGTGTGTGTGTGTGTGTGTGTGTGTTGTCGGTGTGTGTGTGTGTGTGTTGTCGGTGTGTGTGTGTGTTGTCAGTGTGTGTGTGTGTGTGTGTTGTCGGTGTGTGTGTGTGTGTGTTGTCGGTGTGTGTGTGTGTGTGTTGTCGGTGTGTGTGTGTTGTGGGTGTGTGTGTGTGTGTGTTTTCAGTGTGTGTGTGTGTGTTGCTGGTGTTTGTGTGTGTGTGTGTTGTCGATGTGTGTGTGTGTGTGTGTTGTCGGTGTGTGTGTGTGTGTGTGTGTGTGTGTTGTCGGTGTGTGTGTGTGTGTGTGTTGTCTGTGTGTGTGTGTTGTGTGTGTGTGTGTGTTGTCGGTGTGTGTGTGTGTGTGTTGTCGGTGTGTGTGTGTGTTGTCGGTGTGTGTGTGTGTGTGTTGTCGGTGTGTGTGTGTGTGTGTGTTGTCGGTGTGTGTGTGTGTGTTGTCGGTGTGTGTGTGTGTGTGTTGTGTGTGTGTGTGTTGTTTGTGTGTGTGTGTGTTGTCGGTGTGTGTGTGTGTGTTGTCGGTGTGTGTGTGTGTGTTGTCGGTGTGTGTGTGTGTGTTGTCGGTGTGTGTGTGTGTGTGTTTATGTGTTGTCGGTGTGTGTGTGTGTGTGTTGTCGGTGTGTGTGTGTGTGTTGTCGGTGTGTGTGTGTGTTTATGTGTTGTCGGTGTGTGTGTGTGTGTTGTCGGTGTGTGTGTGTGTGTGTTTATGTGTTGTCGGTGTGTGTGTGTGTGTGTTGTCGGTGTGTGTGTGTGTGTTGTCGGTGTGTGTGTGTGTGTGTGTTGTCGGTGTGTGTGTGTGTGTTGTCAGTGTGTGTGTTTGTTGTCGGTGTGTGTGTGTGTTGTCGGTGTGTGTGTGTGTGTGTGTGTGTTGTCGGTGTGTGTGTGTGTGTTGTCGGTGTGTGTGTGTGTTGTCGGTGTGTGTGTGTGTGTGTGTGTGTTGTCGGTGTGTGTGTGTGTGTGTTGTCAGTGTGTGTGTGTGTGTTGTCGGTGTGTGTGTGTTTATGTGTTGTCGGTGTGTGTGTGTGTGTGTTGTCGGTGTGTGTGTGTTGTCGGTGTGTGTGTGTGTGTGTTGTCGGTGTGTGTGTGTGTGTGTTGTCGGTGTGTGTGTGTGTGTGTGTTGTCGGTGTGTGTGTGTGTTGTCGGTGTGTGTGTGTGTGTTGTCGGTGTGTGTGTGTTGTCGGTGTGTGTGTGTGTGTGTGTTGTCGGTGTGTGTGTGTGTGTGTTTTCGGTGTGTGTGTGTGTGTTGTCAGTGTGTGTGTGTGTGTGTGTTGTCGGTGTGTGTGTGTGTGTGTGTGTTGTCGGTGTGTGTGTGTGTGTGTTTTCGGTGTGTGTGTGTGTTGTCGGTGTGTGTGTGTCAGTGTTGTCGGTGTGTGTGTGTTGTCGGTGTGTGTGTGTGTGTGTTGTCGGTGTGTGTGTGTGTGTGTGTTGTCGGTGTGTGTGTGTGTGTCTGTTGTCGGTGTGTGTGTGTTTGTTGTCGGTGTGTGTGTGTGTGTGTTTTCGGTGTGTGTGTGTGTGTTGTCGGTGTGTGTGTGTGTGTTGTCGGTGTGTGTGTGTGTGTGTGTGTTGTCGGTGTGTGTGTGTGTGTGTGTGTGTGTTGTCGATGTGTGTGTGTGTGTGTGTTGTCGGTGTGTGTGTGTGTTGTCGGTGTGTGTGTGTTGTCGGTGTGTGTGTGTGTGTGTGTTGTCGGTGTGTGTGTGTTGTCGGTGTGTGTGTGTGTGTGTTGTCGGTGTGTGTGTGTGTGTGTGTGTGTTGTCGGTGTGTGTGTGTGTGAATGGTCGGTGTGTGTGTGTGTGTGTGTTGTTGGTGTGTGTGTGTGTGTGTTATCGGTGTGTGTGTGTGTTGTCGGTGTGTGTGTGTGTGTGTGTGTTGTCGGTGTGTGTGTGTGTGTGTGTGTGTGTGTGTGTGTGTGTGTGTTGTCGGTGTGTGTGTGTGTTGTCGGTGTGTATTTGTGTGTGTGTGTGTTGTCGGTGTGTGTGTGTGTGTTGTCAGTGTGTGTGTGTGTGTGTTGTCGGTGTGTGTGTGTGTGTGTGTGTTGTCGGTGTGTGTGTGTGTGTGTTGTCAGTGTGTGTGTGTGTGTTGTCGGTGTGTGTGTGTTTATGTGTTGTCGGTGTGTGTGTGTGTGTGTTGTCGGTGTGTGTGTGTTGTCGGTGTGTGTGTGTGTGTGTTGTCGGTGTGTGTGTGTGTGTGTTGTCGGTGTGTGTGTGTGTGTGTGTTGTCGGTGTGTGTGTGTGTTGTCGGTGTGTGTGTGTGTGTTGTCGGTGTGTGTGTGTTGTCGGTGTGTGTGTGTGTGTGTGTTGTCGGTGTGTGTGTGTGTGTGTTTTCGGTGTGTGTGTGTGTGTTGTCAGTGTGTGTGTGTGTGTGTGTTGTCGGTGTGTGTGTGTGTGTGTGTTGTCGGTGTGTGTGTGTGTGTGTGTTGTCGGTGTGTGTGTGTGTGTGTTTTCGGTGTGTGTGTGTGTTGTCGGTGTGTGTGTGTCAGTGTTGTCGGTGTGTGTGTGTTGTCGGTGTGTGTGTGTGTGTGTTGTCGGTGTGTGTGTGTGTGTGTGTTGTCGGTGTGTGTGTGTGTGTCTGTTGTCGGTGTGTGTGTGTTTGTTGTCGGTGTGTGTGTGTGTGTGTTTTCGGTGTGTGTGTGTGTGTTGTCGGTGTGTGTGTGTGTGTTGTCGGTGTGTGTGTGTGTGTGTGTGTTGTCGGTGTGTGTGTGTGTGTGTGTGTGTGTGTGTGTGTGTGTGTTGTCGATGTGTGTGTGTGTGTGTGTTGTCGGTGTGTGTGTGTGTGTGTTGTCGGTGTGTGTGTGTTGTCGGTGTGTGTGTGTGTGTGTGTTGTCGGTGTGTGTGTGTTGTCGGTGTGTGTGTGTGTGTGTTGTCGGTGTGTGTGTGTGTGTGTGTGTGTTGTCGGTGTGTGTGTGTGAATGGTCGGTGTGTGTGTGTGTGTGTGTTGTTGGTGTGTGTGTGTGTGTGTTATCGGTGTGTGTGTGTGTTGTCGGTGTGTGTGTGTGTGTGTGTGTTGTCGGTGTGTGTGTGTGTGTGTGTGTGTGTGTGTGTGTGTGTGTGTTGTCGGTGTGTGTGTGTGTTGTCGGTGTGTATTTGTGTGTGTGTGTGTTGTCGGTGTGTGTGTGTGTGTTGTCAGTGTGTGTGTGTGTGTGTTGTCGGTGTGTGTGTGTGTGTGTGTTGTCGGTGTGTGTGTGTGTTGTGTGTGTGTGTGTTGTCGGTGTGTGTGTTGTCTGAGTGTGTGTGTGTGTGTGTGTGTTGTCGGTGTGTGTGTGTTGTCGGTGTGTGTGTGTGTGTGTGTTGTCGGTGTGTGTGTGTGTGTGTGTGTGTGTGTGTTGTCGGTGTGTGTGTGTTGTCGGTGTGTGTGTGTGTTGTCAGTGTGTGTGTGTGTGTGTGTTGTCGGTGTGTGTGTGTGTGTGTTGTCGGTGTGTGTGTGTGTGTGTTGTCGGTGTGTGTGTGTTGTGGGTGTGTGTGTGTGTGTGTTTTCGGTGTGTGTGTGTGTGTTGCTGGTGTTTGTGTGTGTGTGTGTTGTCGATGTGTGTGTGTGTGTGTGTTGTCGGTGTGTGTGTGTGTGTGTGTTGTCGGTGTGTGTGTGTGTGTGTTGTCAGTGTGTGTGTGTGTGTTGTCGGTGTGTGTGTGTTTATGTGTTGTCGGTGTGTGTGTGTGTGTGTTGTCGGTGTGTGTGTGTGTGTGTGTTGTCGGTGTGTGTGTGTGTTGTCGGTGTGTGTGTGTGTGTTGTCGGTGTGTGTGTGTTGTCGGTGTGTGTGTGTGTGTGTGTTGTCGGTGTGTGTGTGTGTTTTCGGTGTGTGTGTGTGTGTTGTCAGTGTGTGTGTGTGTGTGTGTTGTCGGTGTGTGTGTGTGTGTGTGTTGTCGGTGTGTGTGTGTGTGTGTGTTGTCGGTGTGTGTTTGTGTGTGTGTGTTTTCGGTGTGTGTGTGTGTTGTCGGTGTGTGTGTGTCAGTGTTGTCGGTGTGTGTGTGTTGTCGGTGTGTGTGTGTGTGTGTTGTCGGTGTGTGTGTGTGTGTGTTGTCGGTGTGTGTGTGTGTGTCTGTTGTCGGTGTGTGTGTGTTTGTTGTCGGTGTGTGTGTGTGTGTGTTTTCGGTGTGTGTGTGTGTGTTGTCGGTGTGTGTGTGTGTGTGTTGTCGGTGTGTGTGTGTGTGTGTTGTGTGTGTGTGTGTTGTCGGTGTGTGTGTGTGTTGTCGGTGTGTGTGTGTGTTGTCGGTGTGTTTGTGTGTGTTTGTGTGTGTTGTCGGTGTGTGTGTGTTATCAGTGTGTGTGTGTGTGTGTGTGTGTGTGTGTTGTCGGTGTGTGTGTGTGTGTTGTCGGTGTGTGTGTGTGTGTGTGTGTTGTCGGTGTGTGTGTGTGTGTGTGTGTGTGTGTTGTCGGTGTGTGTGTGTGTGTGTGTGTGTGTGTTGTCGGTGTGTGTGTGTGTGTGTTGTCGGTGTGTGTGTGTTGTCGGTGTGTGTGTGTGTGTGTGTTGTCGGTGTGTGTGTGTTGTCGGTGTGTGTGTGTGTGTGTTGTCGGTGTGTGTGTGTGTGTGTGTGTGTTGTCGGTGTGTGTGTGTGTGAATGGTCGGTGTGTGTGTGTGTGTTGTTGGTGTGTGTGTGTGTGTGTTATCGGTGTGTGTGTGTGTTGTCGGTGTGTGTGTGTGTGTGTGTGTGTTGTCGGTGTGTGTGTGTGTGTTGTCGGTGTGTGTGTGTGTGTGTTGTCGGTGTGTGTGTGTGTGGTCGGTGTGTGTGTGTGTGTTGTCGGTTTGTGTGTGTGTGTTGTCGGTGTGTGTGTGTGTGTGTGTTGTTGGTGTGTGTGTGTCTGTGTTGTCAGTGTGTGTGTGTGTGTGTTGTCGGTGTGTGTGTGTTTATGTGTTGTCGGTGTGTGTGTGTGTGTTGTCGGTGTGTGTGTGTGTGTTGTCGGTGTGTGTGTGTGTGTGTGTGTGTGTTTGTGTTGTCGTTGTGTGTGTGTGTTGTCGGTGTGTGTGTGTGTGTTGTCGGTGTGTGTGTGTGTGTGTTGTCGGTGTGTGTGTGTGTGTGTTGTCAGTGTGTGTGTGTGTGTGTTGTCGGTGTGTGTGTGTGTGTTGTCGGTGTGTGTGTGTGTGTTGTGTGTGTGTGTGTTGTCGGTGTGTGTGTTGTCCGAGTGTGTGTGTGTGTGTGTGTTGTCAGTGTGTGTGTGTTGTCGGTGTGTGTGTGTGTGTGTGTTGTCGGTGTGTGTGTGTGTGTGTGTGTTGTCGGTGTGTGTGTGTGTGTGTTGTCGGTGTGTGTGTGTGTGTGTGTGTGTTGTCAGTGTGTGTGTGTGTGTGTGTTGTCGGTGTGTGTGTGTGTGTTGTCGGTGTGTGTGTGTGTGTGTGTGTTGTCGGTGTGTGTGTGTTTATGTGTTGTCGGTGTGTGTGTGTGTGTGTTGTCGGTGTGTGTGTGTGTGTTGTCGGTGTGTGTGTGTGTGTGTTGTCGGTGTGTGTGTGTGTGTTGTCGGTGTGTGTGTGTGTTGTCGGTGTGTGTGTGTGTTGTCGGTGTGTGTGTGTGTGTGTGTGTGTGTGTGTGTTGTCGGTGTGTGTGTGTGTTGTCGGTGTGTGTGTGTGTTGTCGGTGTGTATGTGTGTGTGTTGTCGGTGTGTGTGTGTGTTGTCAGTGTGTGTGTGTGTGTGTGTGTGTGTGTGTGTGTGTGTGTGTGTGTGTGTTGTCGTTGTGTTTGTGTGTGTGTGTTGTCGGTGTGTGTGTGTGTTGTCGGTGTGTGTGTGTGTGTGTTGTCGGTGTGTGTGTGTGTTGTCTGTGTTTGTGTGTGTGTTGTCGGTGTGTGTGTGTGTGTTGTCGGTGTGTGTGTGTGTGTTGTCGGTGTGTGTGTGTGTTGTCGGTGTGTGTGTGTGTGTGTGTGTGTGTTGTCGGTGTGTGTGTGTTATCGGTGTGTGTGTGTGTGTGTTGTCGGTGTGTGTGTGTGTGTGTTGTCGGTGTGTGTGTGTGTGTGTTGTCGGTGTGTGTGTGTGTGTGTGTGTGTTGTCGGTGTGTGTGTGTGTGTGTGTTGTCGGTGTGTGTGTGTTGTCGGTGTGTGTGTGTGTGTGTTGTCGGTGTGTGTGTGTTGTCGGTGTGTGTGTGTGTGTTGTCGGTGTGTGTGTGTGTGTGTTGTCGGTGTGTGTGTGTGTGTGTGTTGTCGGTGTGTGTGTTGTGTGTGTGTGTGTTGTCGGTGTGTGTGTTGTCTGAGTGTGTGTGTGTGTGTGTGTGTTGTCGGTGTGTGTGTGTGTGTGTTGTCAGTGTGTGTGTGTGTGTGTGTTGTCGGTGTGTGTGTGTGTGTGTTGTCGGTGTGTGTGTGTGTGTGTTGTCGGTGTGTGTGTGTTGTGGGTGTGTGTGTGTGTGTGTTTTCAGTGTGTGTGTGTGTGTTGCTGGTGTTTGTGTGTGTGTGTGTTGTCGATGTGTGTGTGTGTGTGTGTTGTCGGTGTGTGTGTGTGTGTGTGTGTGTGTGTGTTGTCGGTGTGTGTGTGTGTGTGTGTTGTCTGTGTGTGTGTGTTGTGTGTGTGTGTGTGTTGTCGGTGTGTGTGTGTGTGTGTTGTCGGTGTGTGTGTGTGTTGTCGGTGTGTGTGTGTGTGTGTTGTCGGTGTGTGTGTGTGTGTGTGTTGTCGGTGTGTGTGTGTGTGTTGTCGGTGTGTGTGTGTTTATGTGTTGTCGGTGTGTGTGTGTGTGTTGTCGGTGTGTGTGTGTGTGTTGTCGGTGTGTGTGTGTGTGTGTGTGTGTGTTTGTGTTGTCGTTGTGTGTGTGTGTTGTCGGTGTGTGTGTGTGTGTTGTCGGTGTGTGTGTGTGTGTGTTGTCGGTGTGTGTGTGTGTGTGTTGTCAGTGTGTGTGTGTGTGTGTTGTCGGTGTGTGTGTGTGTGTTGTCGGTGTGTGTGTGTGTGTTGTGTGTGTGTGTGTTGTCGGTGTGTGTGTTGTCCGAGTGTGTGTGTGTGTGTGTGTTGTCAGTGTGTGTGTGTTGTCGGTGTGTGTGTGTGTGTGTGTTGTCGGTGTGTGTGTGTGTGTGTGTGTTGTCGGTGTGTGTGTGTGTGTGTGTTGTCGGTGTGTGTGTGTGTGTGTGTGTGTTGTCAGTGTGTGTGTGTGTGTGTATTGTCGGTGTGTGTGTGTGTGTTGTCGGTGTGTGTGTGTGTGTGTGTGTTGTCGGTGTGTGTGTGTTTATGTGTTGTCGGTGTGTGTGTGTGTGTGTTGTCGGTGTGTGTGTGTGTGTTGTCGGTGTGTGTGTGTGTGTGTTGTCGGTGTGTGTGTGTGTGTTGTCGGTGTGTGTGTGTGTTGTCGGTGTGTGTGTGTGTTGTCGGTGTGTGTGTGTGTGTGTGTGTGTGTGTGTGTTGTCGGTGTGTGTGTGTGTTGTCGGTGTGTGTGTGTGTTGTCGGTGTGTATGTGTGTGTGTTGTCGGTGTGTGTGTGTGTTGTCAGTGTGTGTGTGTGTGTGTGTGTGTGTGTGTGTGTGTGTGTGTGTGTGTGTTGTCGTTGTGTGTGTGTGTGTGTGTTGTCGGTGTGTGTGTGTGTTGTCGGTGTGTGTGTGTGTGTGTTGTCGGTGTGTGTGTGTGTTGTCTGTGTTTGTGTGTGTGTTGTCGGTGTGTGTGTGTGTGTTGTCGGTGTGTGTGTGTGTGTTGTCGGTGTGTGTGTGTGTTGTCGGTGTGTGTGTGTGTGTGTGTGTGTGTTGTCGGTGTGTGTGTGTTATCGGTGTGTGTGTGTGTGTGTTGTCGGTGTGTGTGTGTGTGTGTTGTCGGTGTGTGTGTGTGTGTGTTGTCGGTGTGTGTGTGTGTGTGTGTGTGTTGTCGGTGTGTGTGTGTGTGTGTGTTGTCGGTGTGTGTGTGTTGTCGGTGTGTGTGTGTGTGTGTTGTCGGTGTGTGTGTGTTGTCGGTGTGTGTGTGTGTGTTGTCGGTGTGTGTGTGTGTGTGTTGTCGGTGTGTGTGTGTGTGTGTGTTGTCGGTGTGTGTGTTGTGTGTGTGTGTGTTGTCGGTGTGTGTGTTGTCTGAGTGTGTGTGTGTGTGTGTGTGTTGTCGGTGTGTGTGTGTTGTCGGTGTGTGTGTGTGTGTGTGTTGTCGGTGTGTGTGTGTGTGTGTGTGTGTGTGTGTGTTGTCGGTGTGTGTGTGTGTGTGTTGTCGGTGTGTGTGTGTGTGTGTTGTCAGTGTGTGTGTGTGTGTGTGTTGTCGGTGTGTGTGTGTGTGTTGTCGGTGTGTGTGTGTGTGTGTTGTCGGTGTGTGTGTGTTGTGGGTGTGTGTGTGTGTGTGTTTTCAGTGTGTGTGTGTGTGTTGCTGGTGTTTGTGTGTGTGTGTGTTGTCGATGTGTGTGTGTGTGTGTGTTGTCGGTGTGTGTGTGTGTGTGTGTGTGTGTGTGTGTTGTCGGTGTGTGTGTGTGTGTGTGTTGTCTGTGTGTGTGTGTTGTGTGTGTGTGTGTGTTGTCTGTGTGTGTGTGTGTTTTGTTGGTGTGTGTGTTTGTTTGTGTTGTCGGTGTGTGTGTGTGTGTGTGTTGTCGGTGTGTGTGTGTGTGTTGTCGGTGTGTGTGTGTGTGTGTTGTGTGTGTGTGTGTTGTTTGTGTGTGTGTGTGTTGTCGGTGTGTGTGTGTGTGTTGTCGGTGTGTGTGTGTGTGTTGTCGGTGTGTGTGTGTGTGTTGTCGGTGTGTGTGTGTGTGTGTTTATGTGTTGTCGGTGTGTGTGTGTGTGTGTTGTCGGTGTGTGTGTGTGTGTTGTCGGTGTGTGTGTGTGTTTATGTGTTGTCGGTGTGTGTGTGTGTGTTGTCGGTGTGTGTGTGTGTGTGTTTATGTGTTGTCGGTGTGTGTGTGTGTGTGTTGTCGGTGTGTGTGTGTGTGTTGTCGGTGTGTGTGTGTGTGTGTGTTGTCGGTGTGTGTGTGTGTGTTGTCAGTGTGTGTGTTTGTTGTCGGTGTGTGTGTGTGTTGTCGGTGTGTGTGTGTGTGTGTGTTGTCGGTGTGTGTGTGTGTGTTGTCGGTGTGTGTGTGTGTTGTCGGTGTGTGTGTGTGTGTGTGTGTGTTGTCGGTGTGTGTGTGTGTGTGTTGTCAGTGTGTGTGTGTGTGTTGTCGGTGTGTGTGTGTTTATGTGTTGTCGGTGTGTGTGTGTGTGTGTTGTCGGTGTGTGTGTGTTGTCGGTGTGTGTGTGTGTGTGTTGTCGGTGTGTGTGTGTGTGTGTTGTCGGTGTGTGTGTGTGTGTGTGTTGTCGGTGTGTGTGTGTGTTGTCGGTGTGTGTGTGTGTGTTGTCGGTGTGTGTGTGTTGTCGGTGTGTGTGTGTGTGTGTGTTGTCGGTGTGTGTGTGTGTGTGTTTTCGGTGTGTGTGTGTGTGTTGTCAGTGTGTGTGTGTGTGTGTGTTGTCGGTGTGTGTGTGTGTGTTGTCGGTGTGTGTGTGTGTGTGTGTTGTCGGTGTGTGTGTGTGTGTGTTTTCGGTGTGTGTGTGTGTTGTCGGTGTGTGTGTGTCAGTGTTGTCGGTGTGTGTGTGTTGTCGGTGTGTGTGTGTGTGTGTTGTCGGTGTGTGTGTGTGTGTGTGTTGTCGGTGTGTGTGTGTGTGTCTGTTGTCGGTGTGTGTGTGTTTGTTGTCGGTGTGTGTGTGTGTGTGTTTTCGGTGTGTGTGTGTGTGTTGTCGGTGTGTGTGTGTGTGTTGTCGGTGTGTGTGTGTGTGTGTTGTCGGTGTGTGTGTGTGTGTGTGTGTGTGTTGTCGATGTGTGTGTGTGTGTGTGTTGTCGGTGTGTGTGTGTGTGTGTTGTCGGTGTGTGTGTGTGTGTGTGTGTGTGTTGTCGATGTGTGTGTGTGTGTGTGTTGTCGGTGTGTGTGTGTGTGTGTTGTCGGTGTGTGTGTGTTGTCGGTGTGTGTGTGTGTGTGTGTTGTCGGTGTGTGTGTGTTGTCGGTGTGTGTGTGTGTGTGTTGTCGGTGTGTGTGTGTGTGTGTGTGTGTTGTCGGTGTGTGTGTGTGTGAATGGTCGGTGTGTGTGTGTGTGTGTGTTGTTGGTGTGTGTGTGTGTGTGTTATCGGTGTGTGTGTGTGTTGTCGGTGTGTGTGTGTGTGTGTGTGTTGTCGGTGTGTGTGTGTGTGTGTGTGTGTGTGTGTGTGTGTGTGTGTGTTGTCGGTGTGTGTGTGTGTTGTCGGTGTGTATTTGTGTGTGTGTGTGTTGTCGGTGTGTGTGTGTGTGTTGTCAGTGTGTGTGTGTGTGTGTTGTCGGTGTGTGTGTGTGTGTGTGTTGTCGGTGTGTGTGTGTGTGTGTTGTCAGTGTGTGTGTGTGTGTTGTCGGTGTGTGTGTGTTTATGTGTTGTCGGTGTGTGTGTGTGTGTGTGTTGTCGGTGTGTGTGTGTTGTCGGTGTGTGTGTGTGTGTGTTGTCGGTGTGTGTGTGTGTGTGTTGTCGGTGTGTGTGTGTGTGTGTGTTGTCGGTGTGTGTGTGTGTTGTCGGTGTGTGTGTGTGTGTTGTCGGTGTGTGTGTGTTGTCGGTGTGTGTGTGTGTGTGTGTTGTCGGTGTGTGTGTGTGTGTGTTTTCGGTGTGTGTGTGTGTGTTGTCAGTGTGTGTGTGTGTGTGTGTTGTCGGTGTGTGTGTGTGTGTGTGTTGTCGGTGTGTGTGTGTGTGTGTGTTGTCGGTGTGTGTGTGTGTGTGTGTTTTCGGTGTGTGTGTGTGTTGTCGGTGTGTGTGTGTCAGTGTTGTCGGTGTGTGTGTGTTGTCGGTGTGTGTGTGTGTGTGTGTTGTCGGTGTGTGTGTGTGTGTCTGTTGTCGGTGTGTGTGTGTTTGTTGTCGGTGTGTGTGTGTGTGTGTTTTCGGTGTGTGTGTGTGTGTTGTCGGTGTGTGTGTGTGTGTTGTCGGTGTGTGTGTGTGTGTGTGTGTTGTCGGTGTGTGTGTGTGTGTGTGTGTGTTGTCGATGTGTGTGTGTGTGTGTGTTGTCGGTGTGTGTGTGTGTGTGTTGTCGGTGTGTGTGTGTTGTCGGTGTGTGTGTGTGTGTGTGTTGTCGGTGTGTGTGTGTTGTCGGTGTGTGTGTGTGTGTGTTGTCGGTGTGTGTGTGTGTGTGTGTGTGTTGTCGGTGTGTGTGTGTGAATGGTCGGTGTGTGTGTGTGTGTGTGTTGTCGGTGTGTGTGTGTGTGTGTGTGTTGTCGGTGTGTGTGTGTGTGTGTGGTGTGTGTGTGTGTGTGTGTTGTCGTGTGTGTGTGTGTGTTGTCGGTGTGTTGTGTGTGTGTGTGTGTTGTCGGTGTGTGTGTGTGTGTTGTCGAGTGTGTGTGTGTGTGTGTTGTCGGTGTGTGTGTGTGTGTGTGTTGTCGGTGTGTGTGTGTGTGTGTGTGGTGTGTGTGTGTTGTCGGTGTGTGTGTTGTCTGAGTGTGTGTGTGTGTGTGTGTGTTGTCGGTGTGTGTGTGTTGTCGGTGTGTGTGTGTGTGTGTGTTGTCGGTGTGTGTGTGTGTGTGTGTGTGTGTGTTGTCGGTGTGTGTGTGTTGTCGGTGTGTGTGTGTGTGTGTGTTGTCGTGTGTGTGTGTGTGTGTGTTGTCGGTGTGTGTGTGTGTGTGTGTGTTGTCGGTGTGTGTGTGTGTGTGTTGTCGGTGTGTGTGTGTTGTCGGGTGTGTGTGTGTGTGTGTTGTCGGTGTGTGTGTGTGTGTTGCTGGTGTTTGTGTGTGTGTGTGTTGTCGATGTGTGTGTGTGTGTGTGTTGTCGGTGTGTGTGTGTGTGTGTGTGTGTGTGTGTGTGTGTTGTCGGTGTGTGTGTGTGTGTGTGTTGTCGGTGTGTGTGTGTGTGTTGTGTGTGTGTGTGTGTTGTCGGTGTGTGTGTGTGTGTGTTGTCGGTGTGTGTGTGTGTGTGTTGTCGGTGTGTGTGTGTGTGTGTTGTCGGTGTGTGTGTGTGTGTGTTGTCGGTGTGTGTGTGTGTGTTGTCGGTGTGTGTGTGTGTGTGTGTGTGTGTGTGTGTGTGTTGTTGTGTGTGTGTGTGTGTTGTCGGTGTGTGTGTGTGTGTGT